>NC_080426.1:30580293-30685293 GCF_029873635.1 Malania oleifera | reverse complement strand
TAACATAACTGCACTATCATTATTGAAACGAGAACCAGAAAAGAAATTTTGTAGACTAATTGTTTGCCTTGTCCGAATCATCCTTGTGAGTTTTTTTTTCCAGAAAATCACCAACCTTGAAGATATAGAGCCCTGAGCACATCTTGGCATTGCCAATTGTCTTCCCCGAATTCAAGTCCTGAAATTCGCACGAGTTAGGGAAGAATTTAGTAACACAGTTAAGCTCTTTAGTGAGTTTGCTAATAGAAAGTAAATTGCAATCTAAGTTTGGGGCTAGGAGGACAGAGTTTAGGGTGAGGTTCTTCGATATAACCACAGAACCTGTTCCTGATACTCTTGAGAGAGACCCATCTGCAATTCTGACAGAAAAATCTTCATGACATGAACTATAAGTACTAAAAATCCTTGCATCTCCAGTCATGTGATTGGAGGCTCCTGAATCCACAATCCACGGGCTGATTTTCTCTCTTGTTGCACTGAGAGCGTTTAAAAAATTACCTTTGTGAGCCAAGGATCCAGTTCCAATGACAGGTATTGGAGGATTGTTTCTGGTTGATCAATTTTTGAAAAAGTTCCATTTGTTCTTTGCTGAATAGACTCTGTTCTGGCTGTGTGTGGTTCTCGTCACAGGAGGCCAGATGTCCACAGCTTTCTCTGTTGTTGAATGGATGTGAGGGCTTCCAATTGGTGGGTTTTCCATGAAACTTCCAGCAGGTCTCCTTGGTTTGACCAGTCTTCCAGCAGTGATCACACCAAGGTCGTCCTTTTTTCAGTCTTTTGTTTCCAGCTTGATGTTGAGGCCCTTGAACCGGGAGTGCAGATCCTTTAGGGCTGTGAGCCGTAGTTGGTGGTCCCATCATCACTTTATTTCAACTCTCTTCCATGCGAACTTCTGAAAATGCCTCTCAAATACTAGGTAGCGGTTGCAGCCCCATGATAATTCCTCGAACTTCATCAAGGTCCTTGTTGAGGCCCAACAGAAACTTATAGAGTCTTTTCTTTTCAATGATTTATACTTGATTCCATCTTCTGGGCAGTTCCAATCATATTCTTCAAACATGTCTAATTGCTTCCAATTCCGTGTGAGAGTGTTGAAGTATTGAGTGACCGTGAGATCTCCTTGGCGTAGATTGTGAAGAATACTTTCAACAGCAAACAGTTTGGATGAGTTATCAAAGCTAGAATACGTTTGTTTGGCTGCGTCCCAGATGTCCTTTGCGGTCACATGCAATAGGAAATTTTCTCCTATTTCGTTTGTCATTGAGTTGATAAGCCAGGACATCACCATGTTGTTCTCTGACTTCCATGTTTTGTACTTCGGATCTTCTTTGCTTGGTGGGGCTGCTACTCCGGTGAGGTAGTCATCTTGTCCCTTTCCGCAAATGAACATCATTACTGATTGTGACCACTGAACATAATTCTGTCCATTGAGTTTGTGCCCTGTAATGGGCAGAAGATTGCCATCTGATCCTCCATTGCTGCCTGTGGCTTAGATTTCAGGATGGGAGGTGACTTCAGAGAAGGATTGACTTTGCCAAGCCATTGTCATCCCGTATTTTGTCATCTATCTATGGTTCAGATGTGACTCTGATACCATCTTGATTTTAGAGAAGAAAAAATAATTCTCTTATTTCTTAATGATAAATGTACAGCCTGTATATAATGGAAGGAAGAAAAGTTCATTTCACTAGATTTGGTAACAAGATACTAATTACCACAAAATCAGGAAACTAGCCAAATATAGGAAACTACAAAATAGGAAACAAACTAATAGAGATATCAGGAATTTTCCAGAATCTCTTTATTCCTAAATTAACATAGTCAACTAATAATAAAATTCAAAATTGCTGCAGCAGTATCCCTGAAAATCAGGGATCGGGTATTTCCACAATTAGTATAGGTCTAATATGCTTGGGAATCAAGCAAATGAAACTAGGATACCTAAATGCTACTAAAGGGGGCATTTGGCTCGGGTTACCTACAAGATCGCCTAGAATGTGGTCTCTAGAGCATTGGATGCCCATGTTTGGGAACTGGGGGAATCCTATGCGGCAGGCATGTTGGACCTCTGAGAGTGCAAGATGGTTCCAAAACATGGGTATTCAATACCCATCTCTCCCTTAGGTGATATGAGATTCACATGGGATCCAACATCATGGGCCAAAAATATCCCAACCATTTTTTTTGCTGTTGGACAAAATTGCCATTTCTTGTTCACTAATAATAATAATAATTATTATTATTATTATTATTATTTATTTTCAAAATTTTGATTATTATTTAATAGTAATACATATTATTTCTACTGAAAATTACTGTTATTATTGTTTGTTTTGTTTTCATTAATGTGATTGTTATCATAAAAATGTTATTATTATTATTACAATTAAATAATTACTGTTGTCATGGTTGTTGTTGCCATTATTATTATTATAGGTTTGCACATTACAAGCATGTAAGTAATATTACTGTCATTAATTATAGGTTAAGGGTATTTCAGTGATCTTATTGACATAATGTTAGAACCCAAGTCAAACGCCTCCATGAGATGCTGCTTTCTTAATAAACAAAACCCTAGAATCTACTCATTTACTACCTAATAAAATGTCACTGTAAAAATGCTGCGAAAATAGAAAAATTCCTAAAAAATAATAAAAGTGCAAGATTGCTCAAAAATATCAAAAATTCCATAAGTAATGAATTAGCACCACAGACCTCAAAGGTCACCCTGTGCTATTCTTCCCCAGTTGGTAAAAACTCAACCTTGCAATTCAAAATACAAAAGGCTCAAGAACTAAAGGCCTGTCAAGGCATAGGAGGCAGAAACAAAGTCACTTTCCTTTTAAAACTCCACATTAGAAAGACTGAAATTTTGAAGAATGAGTTGAGTTGAAGTACTTGTCTGGAGTGATAATCCAACATGGGAGACCTCCCTGAATAACTTCAACTCCAATACTTGGAGCTGTAGAATCTCTATAGAATCTTCATCGACATGACCTTTTTTTGCTCATTGAACTCTTCAAAGGATGCATGGGCTAGATATAGTTGCAGCTTAGGAGCTCATGCATTAATTACTTTTGTTCCTAATTGTTTAATAATAGGAAGAATTCCTTTGTTGTTCAGCTTCACACATGAGAGAAAAATACATAGAAAATTTTCTAATATGCATTCTGTCTCCCCTAAAGCAAGAATCGTGATTTCTACAATGGCTGAAAAGACCTGCTCTGAATTTACTCTAATGGATGTAAGGAAATGGTGGAAATAATCAAGGATCAATGCTTCACATTCTGGGTCAAGCATAACTAGAGAAGGCTTGACTTTGGCCATGTTTTCAAGAATGGATATCCGACTGTTGCATGAATGACTAAACCTGTCATGAATCTCATTAAAAGTTAACACAATCAATTCAAGCACCTCTTTTGTTTTGGCATCCGGATAAAGCATGAGGGAGTTGTGATCCTCACAACACTAAGGCAAGCAGTGGTAGCAACCTTAACATCTGTATCTGAGTGCCTCAAAAAGTTAACATGGACTAGTGCCTAAATTAAAGGTGATACTGCATCCTCTAGTGATTTTGGTGAGACTTGCTCTACATGTGTTGAGGGTAAGGTCAACATTTACTAATATCTGAATTAAAGGAGAGAGTGCATCCTTTATCGAATTTGGTGAGACTTGCTCTATTTGTGTCAAAAAACGCGCCAGTTGATTTGACAAGAGCAAAAGATCATCAACTGAAGGTGGAGGAGAATGGAGTTGATTTCCAACTTCTATGAGATGCTCTTGGAGTTCCCTGTCTTGTAGCAGTGGGGTTTTGGCAGTGGCATTTCTCTCTCCTTTTTTTCTTTTTCTTTGCTTTTTGTTTTTCTGGTTCTGTTCTGTTAGACCAGTTCAGACTGGTCCAGTTTGATTCTGTCACTGGTTCAATTAACCTTGTCAGTTCAAGCCTGGACTGATTTGGGGTGCCAGTTTAATGAAAAGGAAAACCTCCTTGTTTTTGCTGCCAGTCACCCATGAGTATGCAAGCCGTCTTGCGCTTGTAGCATCTCCTGTTGCTCATGCAAGCAAAGATGGTGAAGAGTCAACAGGGAAGCTCAAAAATGAATGATGAGGCAGGAGGGGTACATGGTGAAGACGAGAGCAAGGTCAATGTTAGCTGACAACATTGATACGCGAGAGGACTGGAGGTGCCTTCTGTTCAACAAGGTGGATAGGTGAATCGATGGCAGTCAGTAAAGCTCCAACAATGCAGGTGGTGGCAAAAGAAAGGATCTCGAACGAGTGGAAACAAAATAGAAACCTGAGGTTGTTGACGAAGGTGGAGAACTGAGTTCTGGTGACTTGACTGTGACTTAGCTACTGGCTGAAGAAGTCATGTGCTGGCGGAGTTGTACACAGACAGCTTAGTGCCATTTGCAGATGGTTGCTCGATGGTGGTGGGGCAATGGCTGGCATAGCAATAGGCTCTGATACCAACTGATGTAGGATCTTACGTCCTCGTACGAGGGATAAACCCTAATAACTCAACTCAATTCATAATATTAAAGTTTGAATAAAATTTCTTACAATCATATATTTATTGGCCCTATATGCTCATGAATCAAGAAAATGAAAGTAGGAAACCTAAATACTGCTAAAATACCTTTTTGCTAAAAATAAAACCTTAGGATCTACTGGTTTATCACCTATTTTACTTTAAAACTGCTGCAAAAATCAGAAAAGTCCTGGACAAAAAATTACCAGATTACTCAAATATCTCAAAGATTCCAGATGTAATAAATTTGCATCACAGGCCTCAAGGCCGACACAGCATCAATCAAATTTATCTAAACTATTCAAGATAGAGGTTGAGGCATTGGTCTTGGAGCAGTGTTAACACAATAAAATTGACCAGTGGGCTCAACTGGCAAAGCCTTTTCTGATGGCAGTTCTTCATGCAGTGAACAAACAACAGTATTATTTAGGGAAAAAGACACTCACCTCTCCTGAAGTTTTGAAAAACCCCCCCTAAGGTTTCAAAAATGCTACAGACCTGGGGAATGACGGCCAGCAGTGTGAACGACAGCCACCTACCATGGTAGGTGAGCCACCGCCACCTACCATGAGATCTTGCCACAAGCCAGAGGCTATAAATTGAGACCCCCCACCGAATCTAAACTGCACACATCTCAACTACAACTTGTGTCCTCTTCTATTTTTCCATATTTTATTCTCTGTGTACATGTTAAATAGGGACCCAAGTATGTAAAGAATACACAATTGAATATACAATTGATTCATTCTCATTCTCTGCATGGTATCAGAGTTCGGGTTACTCTAAAACCCTAAGCAATCCATGGCTGCCCAAAAAGGAGACAGTCATGAGTCCAGCCAGTCGGCAACCCAGGAAGGAGAGTCAAAGATAACCTCCTCCATGGGCTCGGCCGGCGTATTCGAGAATTCCCCACTCTATCTTACTATTGAAAAATTCAATGGTAAGAATTACAGAGAATGGGCACAATCAATCAAGCTCATTATCGACGATAAGGGAAAGCTTGCCTTTCTTACCGGTGAGACTCGGCGACCACCTCCTACCGATGCAGTGGCATCCTAGAAATGGCGGTCTGAGAACTCCTTGATAACGTCGTGCTTGATAAACTCTATGAAGCCAACCATTGGCAAAACGTACTTGTTTCTCCCGACGGCAAAGGACGTGTGGGATGCGGTGCACGAGACATACTCCGATGCTAAAAATGCTTCCCAGATTTTCGACTGGAAGCCACAGCAAGGCAACAAAAACCGAGGCTACCAAGCCACGATTGATAATCAAGCCGAGAGACCTCAAGGGGAGAAAAGAAGTAATAGTTCCAATTCAAGCGGTGCATTTAACTTTGAGCAGTTGGAACAACTCTACAAGATTTTCTCTACCTTTCAGACTTCGGGTCATTCTTCCACAAATATTTCTTTGGGTTCTTTAGCCCAAAGAGGTAATTTTTTGCAAGCCTTGAGTATAGCCTCTAGATCCAAAACTCCTTGGATTATCGATTCTGGTTCCTCTGACCACATGATTGATGCCTATCATCTTTTCTCATCATATTCACCCTGTGCTGGAAATTTTGAAGTTAAAATTGCAGATGGATCACTCTCGTCTATCGCAGGCAAAGGAAATATCCGACTCTCTAACTCCATCACACTGAAGTCCGTTCTTCATGTTCCTAATTTATCCTGCAACTTACCATCCATTAGCCAGTTAACTAAGAATTCCAATTGTTTTGATAAATTTCTTCCCTCTCATTATGTTTTTCAAGACCTATTATTGGGGAAGACGATTGGCAGTGCTAAGGAGTGTGAGGGACTCTACTACTTTGAGGAGGCTAATGTGAGTGAACAACGTCAAATTGCTATCTGTGATTCTGCATCTGTTCCTAAGGATAGTGATATTTTGTTATGGCATTTTAGAATGGGTCATCCTAATTTCCAGTATTTGAGACAATTATTTCCTTCCACTTGTTCGAATAAAACATCATTTGATTTTCAATGTGAGATTTGTGAAATTGCAAAACACCAACGTACTTCTTTCCCAAAGTCCAAATACAAACCAACCTTACTGTTTACTATGATTCACAGTGATGTATGGGGCCCATCTAGCACTCTCAATCGTATCCACACAAAATGTTTTGTTACTTTTTTATTGATGACCACACTCGTATTTGTTGGGTATACTTGTTTAAAGACAAAACTGAAGTGCGTTCTGTGTTTATCAATTTTCATTCCATGATTCAAACATAATTTCACACGAAAATTCAAATTATGCGTACAAATAATGGCACAAAATATTTTAATCGTATTCTAGGAAATTATCTCCAAGAACATGGAATAATTCGTCAAAGTTCCTGTGTCGACACCCCCCAACAAAAAGGGGTTGCCGAACGAAAAAACAGACATATCCTTGAAGTAGCTCATGCATTACTGTTTACTACCAATATGCCAAAAATGTTTTGGGGTGATGTCATTCTCACAGCTACATATCTCATTAATAGAATGCCTAGTCAAGTTCTCTCTTTTGCCTCACCTCTTCAAAAATTGCAAGCATTTTTTCTAAACTCTCGTCTCAACTCAAATTTCTCTCTCAAAGTGTTTGGTTGTACTGCTTTTGTCCATATACATCATCGACATAAACTAGATCCACGCACCGTCAAGTATGTCTTTCTTGGCTATTCTCCTACCCAAAAGGGGTACAAATGTTATGATCCTAAAACAAAAAGGGTATTTGTTAGTCTTGATGTTACTTTCTTTGAAACTATTCCCTATTTCCAAAAGCCCTCGCTTCAGGGGGAGACTTTGAGTAGTAAAGAAGCTCAAGTTTTGGACTTCAATACCTTTATTATTGAACTTGAGCATGTCCCAAACACTGAACCTATCTTGAAAAGTGCTTCTAATCTGCCAAATACAGAAGAAAACTTAAATTTAGGGGGAGATGCAGGAAAACAATATAACAAGGAGATACCTATCTACTCAAAAAAGCCAAAATTAAAGGACACAGAGAATCTCATGCCTAAGGCACCAAAAGAGTCGGAACTGGTGATAGATCCAAGCAACCATGAGTCTTCATCCACTCCTGATTAGGTAATGTCTTCAAGAAATCTTGAGTCCTTTGATAAACCTGCACGGGCTGATCTCAATTTACCCATTGCTCTCAGAAAACAAACTCGGTTATGTACTCTCCATCCCATTTCCAAATTCATGTCTTACAATACTTTGTCTATAGGGTGTCGTACTTTTACCACTAATCTTCAGAGAGTAAAACTCCCAAAGAATATTCAGGAAGCCCTTGAGATCCCTGAATGGAGAGAGGTCATGAAGGAAATGCGAGCCTTGGAAAAAAATGGAACATGGGATGTGATGAATCTACTGAGAGGGAAGAAACCAATGGGCTTCAAATGGGTGTTCACTGTGAAATACAAAGCTGATGGGACAGTGGAACGGTACAAAGCCCGCCTTGTTGCAAAAGGGTTTACTCAAACCTATGACTACACAAAGACTTTTGCACCCGTGGCAAAATTGAATACCGTCTGAGTTCTCCTAGCCTTGGCAGCCAACCTGGATTGGCCACTCCAGCAACTTGACATCAAGAATGCTTTTCTGAATGGCGAACTAGAAGAAGAAGTCTTCATGACAATACCACCAGGCTTTTGTAAAAGGGGTGAAGAAAACAGAGTATGCAAACTCAAAAAGTCCCTGTATGGACTCAAACAGTCTCCAAAAGCCTGGTTCGATAGATTTACAAAGGTGATTAGGAGCCAAGGATATCGGCAAGGACAATCAGACCATACTATGTTCTTCCGACAGTCTAAGGATGGGAAGAATGCAATTCTGATTGTATATGTCGATGACATCATCCTAACTGGAGACAACATAGCAGAGATGGACAAGTTGAAGAAAGTCTTGGCCACTAAGTTTGATGTAAAAGATTGGGGACAAATGCAGTATTTTTTGGGGATGGAAGTTGCTAGATCAAAGAAGGGAATCAGTGTTTCTCAGAGGAAGTATGCCCTAGACCTCCTAACTGAAACCGCAATGCTTGGGTGCAAACCAAGTGATATCCCCATTGAAGCAGGAAAAAGAAGAGAAGACATCGGAAAACCTATTGAATGAGAAAGGTACCAAGGGAAAGTCACCTAGAAGCAGTGTACAGGATTCTTAGATATCTCCAAGGGATCTTTGGGGAAAGGACTATTCTTCAAAAAATGTGAAAGCAAAGAAATAGAAGTCTTCACAGATGTTGATTGGGCAGGATCAGCAGAAGATAGAAGGTCTACTTCTAGGTACTGCACTTTTGTATAGGGAAACTTGGTTACTTGGAGAAGCAAAAAACAAAACGTTGTGGCCAAAAGTAGTGCTGAAGCAGAGTTTAGAACGGTGGCGCAAGGGATATGTGAATGACTGTGGTTACGGAAACTCTTGGAGGAGTTGCATGTCATGGTGAAGTTCCCTATCAAACTCTACTATGATAACAAAGCAGCCATTAACATCTCTCTCAATCCAGTCCAGTATGACAGGACCAAACATGTAGAAGTGGACAGACACTTTATCAAGGAAAAGGTTAAAGAAGGAACCATTTGCATGACTTATGTTCCTACTGAAGAACAAATAGTCAACATCTTCACCAAACGACTACCTCGACAAAGTTTTGATGATTTCACATACAAATTGGATATGGTCAATATCTATGATCCAACTTGAGCGGGAGTGTGGAATGACGACCAGCAGTGTGAACGACGGCCACCTACCATGGTAGGTGAGCCACCGCCACCTACCATGAGATCTTGCCACAAGACAGAGGCTATAAGTTGAGACCCCCCACCGAAGCTAAACTACACACATCTCAACTGCAAGTTGTGTCCTCTTTTGTTTTTCCATATTTTATTCTCTACGTACATGTTAAATAAGGACCTGAGTATGTAAAGAATACACAATTGAATATACAATTGATTCATTCTCATTCTCTACAAGACCTCCCCTAAGGTTTGCCAAAAAGACATAAAGCTCTCAAAAAACTTTTCCTTTTGCAAAATGCAAGGGGAGGTTTGTCTTTTTGACAAACCTCAAGGGAGGTATTTGGAATTCTTGAAACCTCAGGGAGATCCCTGGAATTTTTGAAACCTCAGGGGAGGTCATTGTCTTTTTGACAAACCTCAAGGGAGGTATTTGGAATTCTTGAAACCTCAGGGAGATCCCTGGAATTTTTGAAACCTCAGGGGAGGTCATTGTCTTTTTGCCAAACCTCAGGGTGGTCAATATTTTTTGCCCTATTATATAATGGACCATCATTTTGTTATATATACTAATCATTGTAGCGTAAAGTATTTATAAAACAGTGTCTTATCAGCTAAAATTTAGCGAAAATGGACAGCTAAGCTTGACCATGCACAGTATGTGATCATTGGGCTTTGACTATGAAATTTGATATAGCTAGGGGTGTTGACAATTCAGCAGCTGAAAAGTTATTACTTATATTGAGAGATGGAGGGACAACTGATTGATGGTTATCACTTTTCCAGTGCGAGTTGGGTAGACTGGGTTAAAACATAAGGGAGTTGAACTGTTTGCAAGAAATTATTCATCCCATTTGGGAACAAACAGGTACATATGCCCAATAGTCCCATCTGCATTTTTCAACCTTATTGCCAAACTGCAGTGGCTATTCATGGTGACTTGAAATTTCCTCCTCGACTTTATGGATGAGGTGAGATTGTGAGAAAGATGAGGTGGATGAGTGGTATAACAATAAAAGATAAACTAAGGAATGAACACATTTGCAATAAGCTTGGCGTAGCTCCTGTAAAAAATAAGATAAGGGAGAGACACAACTTAGATGGTTTGAGCATCTGTAATGTAGGCCAAATAGTGCGCCAGTGAGGAGTAAGCTAGTTATTGAGGGAGGAGCAGTAGAAATAATAGGGGTAGACCTAAAATAACTTGGAATGAAATAATAAAGATTTAATAGTCCTAAATTTGTCGGAGGAGATTGCCCATGATCACATAAGTTGGTAGAAAAGGATTTATGTAACCAATCCCACCTAATGGGACTTAAGGCTTGGTTTTTTGTTTCTGTTGCTTTTATAGGTCATATTTAGGAGCAAATCAGTCAAGTTGCTTATAATCTTATCTGCTTGCTTGATCAAAGGTGCATCCTGCCTTTCATGTTTCTAACTTCAAAAAGAGGATTGGACCCATGACGGGTGCCTCCACCAACATGCCTTGTTTCAGCAATGATGGTGAACTTCACATTGAGCCTATTGCTATTTTGGATAGAAAAATGGTGAAGCATAAGCATGCTATAACAAAAGTGCTAGTGCCATGGTCCAAAACCCCTCCAGAAGATGCTGCAAGGGAGCATCTGCATGACTTCTTGAAGAAATTTCTTGATTTTCAACCTGGAGGAAATGATTGATTTCCAAGAACATGGAATGCTATCTAAAATTTACCTTATTAGTAGCATGTGCTATTTAGCCTTAATTTGCTCCCTTAATTTTTGTTAGTTCCTTGATTTAGCTTTATGTTACTCTATTTATGTAGTTTCCTTTTATTTACAGTAGGGTGTCATTTGGATCAAAAATGTCTCAAAATCACATTTTTAGAAATTCCTAGGAATAGGCTTCCTCGTAGGAATATTTTTTGTTTGGTTTGTGTTGTAAGATTTATAGGAATATAAACAGATATTCGTATCAATGTTTGGTTCAACATGGGAACCGTGGCAAGCATTTCAAAAATATTATTATTATATCCTTGACTTGTAATAATATATGGAGAATAATAATCTTTTCAGCTTGAAAAACTTACTTTAATATGGACTGAATTAAACCCATGTCCTAAAAATTGCAACCATCATAAATAATTTTTTTTTTTTTTAAATCCAACACGTTGTAATGTATTTCTTTCATTTTATATTGTTTTCTATTTTTAATATTATACAAAAAATTATAAATATTATAATAGCATTTAACAATTCTATATTAAAGGGAAATTAATCACGAACTGGCCAACGTAGTGGGGACAATTTAGTCCCAAAAATGGGATGCCCATCCATGGGTAGCACTGGAATGTAATTACCATGTTTTATGGAAATCCTTAATCCCCAAGGAATGTGAGACCATCACTACTGCCCCAAAACATAGGAAATTGATGCCATGGGCATCACCTTCCCAAGTATGTTGAAAGATCCCATCAAACAAACAGCCCCTAAGAGACTAATTTAACGGATGTAGGTACTGCAGTTCATTGAGAAATAAAAGCACATTTCTTTTTTCTTGTCTTTAGGGGTTGATCCCTCTCAAGCGATCAATTTTCTTTCATTTGATACAGCAGTACTGTTTCACACATTTAACAGGTGTGGATTTCATGTCTGTAACTTTCAAACATGCCAGTTGTCAGAGAAGTCTTGTCCATCATGGCATAATAGGCAGATTTTATAATTAACAATGTTGTTGGATTTTGATAAGTTCCAGGATCTGAGGCTCTGAGCTAATCTGCATTTAACTCGAGCTGGCTCATGTGAGTTGGGACTCAGCGTGTTGTACATGCCCTGCTAAGGATCAAGCCTCTTATTGTAAATTGTGTCAAATAGCATTCAAAATCTTCAGAATGACATTAAGCTCAGAACTTTTCTTTTGGTGATTAAATAACTTGGCAATTTAAGACTGCTCAGTGGCCTAAGAAATTTGAGTTTGGCTAATTGTCAGTCATGACATTCATAGGTTGTACCTTTATTTTTTGGTGATTAAATAGCTTTGGCAATTCAAACTGCTGAGTGGCCCAAACATAGGGTTTGGCAAATTGGCAACCATAATCTGTTTTATGATAGGCCAACCTGGACATCACCAAATTTAGGCATTCTGATGTGTTCCAGAAATTCATGTCTTTGATTTGCAGGACGAAATCTCAATTTATGTGCAGAATAACATGTGGAGTCCTGAATATCCAACATTGGTTTACAAGAAGGATTGATCGCCAACCACTCCCACTCTTCTTCAAGTCAAATCTGCTTGGCTGTGGCAGAACCCATGGGGTTAGAACATCTCATCGCCCTTTAAATCCGAATACCTCCATAGCATTAGTGTATGTATTAACCATTCTTTATCTGGTACATTGACCTTCAATTATGCACCTACATCCCTCTCCAATGTTGAGCAGCTTGTAGGTTATGTTCATTCTTAATGTGTTATAAAAGTCAGCGAACTACTTTTTGGTTTATTTTATTTGTATTGTCTGTATAAAATTGATTTGAGTGCATAACCAACTTCCTGGAGAGGTTGTCTCAATGGCTTGGTATTGTTTTGTTGGGGTCAAGTAATTTTCATGATCATGCATAGGTTGCATCTGATGAGTTACAAAGGAAGTATTTGTGGTGAAACTGAAACCTTTCCCCAGGCTACACAATCTTCATACTTGGGATGATTGTTTTTCTATTTTTTTATTTACTTGTTTGGGATTTTTAGGTCTCTTTTGTGCAAATTTTTTTATAAAAAAAAAAAATCAAAAAAATTTATTTTAAGGAATTTACTTTTGCGATTTCCATTATTATCAAGTTTCTATATAAAAACATTCTTAAAAATCTAAATATGTTATTTTAGCGTAAAAAAAAAAAAAACAAAAATATAGTAATATATTGACTTCCTTAAGGTTTGCCTAAAAGATATTCATATTTTAAGAATTTCGCTGATCAAAACGATCCAAGATTTTCTTTATATTTTGTATTTAAAAAAAGTACACCTTCTGAGGGGTAAGCATCTCAAAAATCAAATATTAGATTTTTGAAGCTCAAATGGGGGTAAGTGTTTTTTTAAGCAAATCTTAGGTCTGTTTTATTTGTTGAAAGTTTTACTTGATTTGACAAATTAATTTTTAATTTTCTATTTTTATTTCTCTCTTCAAACTTGCGCACCTGAATTCCCACATTAAAACTGCAATAGATTCTACTATTTTTAAATCTTACATTAACACACAGCTTTCACACAAACAAATCCAATTCCAACATAAACACAAATAGAATCAAAAGAAACATTTCAAAAACTCAGAACCCAAGTCAAATTCTTGGAGCCCAACACGGAGGTGCAAACTCAAACATGATCAAATGCGGATCCGGACCAACGCCCACGTTCAATTTGAAACCATAAAAAAGAAAGTGCACTCTAAATGCATTTTACAACAATAATGGCTCGGAGTTCATTCACAATTTATACTAAGAAGGTTGGAGAAAATGGTTGTTTCCCCGAGCCATGGAATTTTTATTTGTTTTGTTTTGAATTTTCTCACATATTTTGTTTTTATAACAAGTAGAGAACTATTTAATTTATTAAATACCACACAAAATATGTGTTTATATGTTATTATAAGATATGATTTAAACAACAAAACCAAGCTTTAGTCAAAGTGAGGTCGGTTATATGAATTATTTTCCATCAATTTATGCGATCATGGATCATTTCTTTTGATAAATTTAAGGATATTATGAATAAATAAATTGTAACCATTTATAATTTTTTTTTTTTTACTGTTTCTTACTTGGTTTACTCATTTAAATTTATTAATTAATATCTAAATAAATGGCTGAAAAGAAAATACTAGCCTTCCCGAAAACTTCACATTGTATCATGAGTAAATTGTAAAATGCATGCTTTAAAACATAAAAAAAATAAAATAAAATAAATCTGTAAATGTTCACAATTTGTTTTACTATTCCTTATTTGATTTACTAATTTAACTTGATTATTAATTAATAAATGGTTAAAATAAAAATGTTAATTCTCTCGAGAACTTCACAATCATTGTATCAAGAATCCCATATAATGTCCTTTTGATCTCAAGCAATATTGGCAAGCCTAGTATGTGGTACTAAAAGAGCACACATCAAATTTGAGAAACATGTTTGTAAAGTTATTGGAAATATTAACATCAATATTGCTAAAATATTTTATTATTACGCCTGCATACCTAAAAAAGCAAGTAATTTTTAGTGAAAAAGGCAAATTAAAGTGCTCTATTTAAGATATCTTATAAATAAAAAACCCTATTTACCTGTATAATTTTTTTTCACTAGAGTTTTTATTATATTCATTAATGAAGGATTCCAAATGATAAATAAAAGAGCACTATAGCAAGACAGATGTTCCAAAATGATGTGATGGCTTAAGAACCATAGATCTAGCCTCTAGGTAGTGTGCCGGGATTTTTATTTTTTGGTCTTAAATTGAAAGAATTTCTTCTAAATAACTGAATTTAATTTGTGCTCAATTACATAGTGCTTTGCAAAAAAGGAAAAAAGAAATTTTATTTCCCTAATTAGACAGTTGTGCACAAAAAAAAAAATTCATGATAAAAAGAAATTAAGTATATTAATGTAATAAACAAACATCTAATACTGTTTCAGCATAAATTATCACCCATAAGCTTACACTTTCTCACCAAAAATCATTAATTGTCTATTAAGCAGTACAAATAAAACTATGTTTACTTTTACACATTTTGTGGTTGCATGCAATATCACATTCTTCATCAAATTTAACATCAACGATGATTTATCTAAAATTATAAAAAGTTAAAATCATATGATACTAAAAATTCACTCATGTGATTAAGTCGCCTAATCAATTACGATGTGTAGTGAAAAAATAAGATATTTCATGACATATTGAACTCCTAAAATCTAGCTTATAAAGTATCTAACCACTTTAGACTGTAAACAATAATATTTTTTTTGCAAAATGCAAGCTTTATTGATAATTGATTTAGGGTTCATCGGCATTATAAAATAGACAAATATTAATTTTTAGACCATTGAACTCCCATTGGTCATGTTATTTTTTAAGAAAAAAATTGTAAATCTAATTAAGCTTCAAATGAAAAAATAAGTTGAAAACAACATTCACATTAAAACTAACATTATTTAAAAAGAAAAAAGGAAAAAGAAACACACATACTGTAATGAGCCGGAGAATTAAAATAATTAAATAATTAAGAATATAATAAATGAAATGGATTAATGGATAATGAGGGAAAAAAGGAAGAAAGAATTTTAGAAGGAACAACAGGTCTCATCGACGAATGTTCTATCTTCGTCGACGAGTATCCTTCCAAAGATCGTTGACGAAGCCTGTCCCTCATCGACAAAGGAATCCCAAGAGAGTATATTCGAAACTCTGAATTTCGTTGACGAAAGTATCATCTTGTTGACGAAGTATATATAGTGGCTCGTTGACGAACCCACGTGTCTCGTCAACAAAACCTTGCCTATAAATTGAATTTCTCTCATTTTCAGCGAGGAAATTCGGGAACCTTCACTCTCTCTCTCTCTCTCTCTCTCTCTCTAAAAAACAGTTCTCCTAGCCTTCTCTCTTCGATTTCGGACCGGATTTGACCCCGTTTGACGATCCGGAACCACCACGAGATTCATAGGATTGTTCTCTATAAGGCTGTAGGAGCTGATCGTTGGTTTGAGGTTCGAGAAACATCCCAAAATCAGGGTAAGTGAGTTATTTTGGCGATTTCTTAACGAATATTGTTATTTGGAGCTTAGGAAGTAATAAATAAGCATTTTTCTTAAAATTTGAGTCAATTGGAGTTTATTTTAATTAAACTAAGATTTTTGGTTCAGGGTCCAAGTGAACGTTGCGGGTATCAATTCGGGGATCCTGCCAGCGTAGTTTAAAAGTCAGATAAGGGGAAATGATATATTAAATTAGGTTTTTATGTATTAAATAAAATGGACTATGATATAGATATGTATATGGGTTTTCATTTGGGTATAAAATGTCAATCATGTAAATTATGTTTTCTGAACTTAGGATTGCTTATATAGCTATGTATATGTGAAAATGAATCATTTAAAGTGAATAGTGTTTTCATAATTATTATGTAAGAAATGAAAGGTATATTTTCAGTATATGAACATTAAAAGTTGATTGGCCTATTTTTGAGGAATATGTATGAATTTTACTGTTAAATTATGTGGCATGAGTAAATGAAAATTATGTGCAAATATACGTTAAATGTATGAGACGCGGGCTAAGTAAGTAAAGTATTAAAAATAAAATATGATATAGACTATGTTGCTTGTGTATGTTAATGCAACCATGTAAATGTAAAACAGCTGAAAAGAGCCATATTAGCAGATCTAGCACATTTCTATGTAAACTAACTGATGACAGCCAAAAGGAACTATAAACTAACTGATGATAGCTAAAGACAAGTTATAGTACGAAGGAAAGAAAGGAAAATGCAATGTAATGGCAATAAAATGATAAAGGAATGAAATTTGAAATGTGAATGATATGAATGGAAAGAGTCACTTAAAGTGAAATGTAATATTATGTTTAAGTTATAAACATGAATGAATGTGAATGATTGAATAATGGAAGAAAGAATAATGTAATATGTTATTAGAAGTATTTATGCTATTAGAACATGTTACACTTGGGCGAGGCAAACTCTTCGCCTGAGGGCTTACTGAGAAAGGCGAGTGCGCTAGTAACTTTAGTTGTGGCAGTAGCTGCATAACGTACTAGGACAGAGGGAACCTAGTTGTATGGGCGGGTAGATTTCCCTATCCTTGGGGCCTCCGCTAGTAAACCTTTGTTTAAACTGTGTGAGTACGAGGTTAATCTAATACTTGAGGGCTTACTGAGTAAGGTAAGTGCCTTGGTATGCTTCAGTAATGACCTTCTGGTTGCCAAAAGTATCAGAGTAGAGGGGTGCTACTTGTATGAGCGGGTAATCACCCCTAACCTTAGATAATCTCATGGGTTAAACCTTTGCATGTGTTTGATTAGGTTCAGAAAATGATTTCAGTATTTATGATGATGTTTTGCAAATGTTATTAAAATGGTATTTATATCCTCAAGTTAGCCACATGCTGTTTTAATATGTTGTTTCTTCCCTTACTGAAATGTGTCTCACCCAAATATGATTATTTCTTTTTCAGGACATCCTCGAGGTCGGGCTTAGAGAGCTCAAGGGTTTTTAGCCTTTTTTAGGATTATTAGGAGAAAGGGTATATTTTTTATATACTATGGGATTGTATAATGTAACAACCTTAAAATTTTCATCATCATCTTTCATTTTTTTTTTTTTTTACAAAACACACATGAACTGCTCTATTACCCTTGTTATGAAATTTCAGGCCTCAAAAAGGCACTGGGGTATTTTTATATACAATAATTATACCTACGCAGTAGAAACATAAATCATACAACCATATATACCATACAATACCAGAATTCAGTATTTCCAGATCATAGTCTTATAATATATCTCTCTCTAGTATCATCTACCCAAAATACCATACTCTGTACAAACTTACCCTATAAACAGGGCAGCTAAATAGTTACATTATCTGCGAGCCTGATCTGCCCACCTAACTGGCTCACCTGAAAAATGTTAAAGTAATGGGGTGAATCGACACTCAGTAAGTGGAAATATGCTATTACTAGTGTGTGGTGACTAAGTTGCATATTATTTAATAACATCTGAACTGTATAACATGATAAATCTGTAAAACATATCTTAAATTTATCGCAGTTTAAAATATAAATGTATCATCTGTATTTTCTACTTTTCATAATGCTAATATCATACTATATTCATCAAATATTGCAAAAATGTATGCATATATATAACTGTGCTTTTTTCCTAAAACTTTGTATGTCATGATTTGACCCCTCATGACGGGATTGTGCGGCCCGTAGGTGGGACTTAACGCTGGTCGGCCCTCCAAGTAAGTCACTATACTCTACACTACCTCAACTCGGCCAAACTGCATCCACTCCTAGGCGCAAAATTGGACTGCTGCCTCGTCAAACCGGTCCCCTCAACTCAGCAAACTAGGGAGCTGCATCCTCTCTAAGCACGGTTTGATGGTACCCACACACTATCTAAGATATGTGGTTGCACTCTATCTGTATTATCAACGATACTGTGCTTTGTAATTTGTATCTGTCTATAATCTTTTCACAGGGATCTGATATTATATATATAATACTATAATCTTTCTGCTGTTTTCATCATGTTTCCAAAATAACCATAACACTATAATTTTGTACTATAAATACTGTAATATCTAAGTCACATAACTGTAGCATCTTGATGTTATAACTGTATTAATTTTTCTGTATAATCTGAGTGTTATGGCATTAGGAAAACATGGTACTAAGTAAATAATGTAATATACTGAACTGGATAAAAATCTATTTATATATGTCTGGTAAATATCTATGAATATCTGTCTATATACTGTATAGCATGATATGCTGAAAACTGTATAAATTCTATATCAAGTAAATATCTACTCAGGCCACACATTCATTAACAAAAATTCTCATTCTATAAAAACTAAATAATAAACAGGCATACATAGATATACATAAAATCTCTATTGATACAATGAAAACACCTAGCATAGCATATTTTCCTTACCTGATTTTTGCAAAAAGGCCCCTATTGTGCCTGGTCTTGCTCCCGTAGGGTTCCCCATTCAACATCCTGAAAACAACATCTCCCAGAATAAAATATCCTTATTTTCCTACGTACAGCATTTTATATAACTATAGGAAAGGCAAATTCTGAATAAAATGTCTTACCTTGAAATTGAGATGGAATTCGAACCACTCCCACCAACGATCCGCTCCAACAAACTTGCAGAGAACTTTCCCAAGAGCATCGTGGTGGCCTCAGATCGACGATCCGGCGAGAAATAGAGTCAGGATCGAAGAGAGAAGGAGAGAGAAATGTTTAGAGAGAGAGAGGGAGGATTTTACGCCAATTTTCGCTAAAAAATCTGGGTTTTAGCTATTTATAGCCCTAGGTTCGTCGACGAGACGTCATTTCGTCGACCAACCTTCATCCCTCGTCAACGAATTTCAGACTGTTCCAAACCCCCTCTTGGTATCTTCTTGTCGACGAGACGTGTCGTCGCTGACGAGACCCTCATGTACCCTCGTCGCTGAATCCCCTGTGTTCGTCGACGAGGCTCTATTTATTTTTCTTGGGTTATTACATTCTCCCCTCCTTATAAAATTTCGTCCTCAAATTTTACTATCTGTGTTGAATACCATCCATACAATCTACCATCTTACCTTCACTTATGGCGGAGGAATACCGTGGTTACATTCTAAACTTTGGGAGATTACACATTTAAAATTAAAAGACTACCTACTAACTAAATTGATACATGTACCTGCAAAAGAAACATTACCTTAACTACTTACATTTTACCTGATTACCATTAATTCTCTTGGAACAAATGCGGATATTTCTGTCTTATTTCATCTTCAAGTTCCCATGAAGCTTCTTTTGTAGCATGGTTCCTCCACAAAACTTTAACTAACTGAATTTCTTTAGTGCGCAATTCTTGTGTCTTCCGATCCAAGATCTGTACTAGTACTTCCTTATAGGCTAGTGAATCTTTAAGCTCTATCTCTACATAGCTAATGATGTGAGATGGATCTGGGACGTATTTCCTTAACATAGCAACATGAAACACATCATGTATTCTAGACAGAGCTAGTGGCAAAGCTAGCCTATAGGCAATTGACCCTACTCTTTCTAGTATCTTAAAAGGGCTTAACTTGCCCTTCTTCCCAAATCTCATAACTCTTTTTAGGGGAGCTATCTTCAAGAATACATGATCCCCCACATCAAATTCTAATTCTCGGCGGCGAGTGTTTGCGTAGCTTTTCTGCTGACTCTGCGTGGTACTGATTCTTTCTTTAATTAGTCAGACTTTATCATAAGCCTGATGTACTATCTATGGACTCAAAACTCGCCTTTCACCTACTTCGTCCCATAAGAGAGGAGAACGACATCTCCTACCATCTAATGCCTCATAAGGTGCCATGCCGATGTTAGCCTAATAGCTTTTATTATAAGCAAACTTGACTAACGGCATAAACTGGGTCCAACTAACCCAAAATCAAGCACGCAAGCACAAAGCATATCTTTTAATGTCTGGATTGTCCTCTCAGTCTGTCCATCTGTCTAGGGGTGAAATGCAATGCTGAATGCTAACTGTGTACCCATAGCCTCCTGAAAGCTTTTCCAAAATCGCAAGGTAAACCGATGATCATGGTCTGAAACTATGGATACCGGTACACCATGGACTCGAACTATTTCCTAAACACATATTTCTGTCAACCTGTCCATGGAGTAACCAGCTTTAATCGAGATGAAATGAGCAATCTTCTTCAGACGATCAACAACCACCCAAATTGCATTCAACCCCTGTCGCACTGGTGGTAACCCAGTAATGAAGTCCATAGAGACGTGATCCCACTTCCACTATAGGATGAACAATGGCTACAACTGCCCTGCTGGTCTCTGGTGCTCAGCCTTAACCTATTGGCATGTCAAGCACTGCTGTACAAACTTGCTATCTCCCTCTTCATTCCACTCCACCAAAAATACTCTTGCAGATCCCTATACATTTTAGTAGTGCCAGGATGAGTCGTGTATAGTGATATGTGAGCTTCCTCTAGAATTGTTCTTTTAATATCTCCATCTACAGGTACACGTAGTCTAGTGCAGAACCTCAAGGCTTCATCATTAGAGATACTGAACTCCTCTCCCTGACCATCCCGCACTCTTGCCATCACCTCTGTCAATTCTGCATCATCACCCTGAGCTATCTTAATCTTCTCATATAGTGCAGGCTGTACCACCAAGCTGGCAACAACTGCCTGAGTACTATCCTCTACTTTGTACCACCAGGCTGGCAACAACTACCTGAGTACTATCCTCTACTAACTCTATGCTGAGTCTCTCCAAGTCCATCAAAATTGAGTGCTGAATCTCCATGGCTACCAGTGCTAGACCCACTAATTTCCTGCACAGAGCATCAGCTACCACATTCGTTTTCCCTGAGTGGTAACTATAGTGCAGTCATAGTCCATAATGAGTTCTAGCCACCTTCTTTGCCTCATATTCAATTCTTTCTGAGTAAAGAAATATTTCAGGCTCTTATGATCCGAGAAAATCTCGCACTTTCTACCATATAAATAATGCCTCCAAATCTTTAAAGCATAAACCACTGCAGCTAATTCTAAGTCATGCACAGGATAGTTCTTTTCATATTCTTTAAGCTGTCTAGACGCACAGGCAATGACTCTCCCATGCTGCATTAACACATATCTAAGACCCTTCAAAGAGGCATCACTGTATATCAAAAATTCATCCCCTCCTGATGGAATAGCAAGAACCGGTGCCAAAACCAACCACCGCTTTAATTCTTGGAAACTCTGCTCACAATCACTAGTCCAATCAAACTTCACATTTTTCCTCGTAAGTCGTGTTAATGGACCTGATAACCTAAAGAAGTCATCTACGAAGCGCCAGTAATAGCCTGCTAATCCTAGAAAACTCCTGACCTCCTGAACATTTCTTGGCCTTTCCCAACTTACCACTGCCTCTATTTTACTCGGATCAACTGATATACCTCCCTTAGAGATCACATGGCCAAGGAAGGTAACTTGCCTTAACCAGAACTCACATTTCTTGAATTTTGCATACCAATTTTCTTTCCCTCAATATCTGCAACACCAGTCTCAAATGATGCTCGTGCTCCTCAAAACTCTTCAAGTAAACCAGTATATCATCAATGAACACAACCACGAACTGGTCCAAATATTGATGGAACACTCGATTCATTAGATCCATAAATACTGCTAGTGCATTAGTCAATCTAAATGGCATCACTAAGAACTCGTAATGCCCATATCTGTTTCGAAATGCGGTCTTCGAAATATCTTATGCTTTAACTCTCACCCGATGATAACTCGACCACAGATCAATTTTAGAGTAAAATTGGGTCCCCTGAAGCTGATCGAACAAATCATCGATCCTAGGGAGAGAATATTTATTCTTGACTGTCAGTTTGTTATCTCCCCATAATCGATACATAATCTCATGGTCCCGTCTTTCTTTTTCATGAATAGAACTGGCGCTCCCCAGGGTAACACACTAGGCCTGATAAATCCCTTATCCAGCAATTCCTATAATTGATTTTTCAATTCTTTCAACTCGACTAGAGCCATACGATATAGTGCTTTAGATACTGGTGCTGACCCCAGCAACAGATCTACAGTAAACTCAATTTTGTCGGTCTTGTGGCAAACCAGGCAATTCCTCTAGAAAAATGTTTGGAAATTCTCTCACTACTGGCATATCAACTTGTTTTAATTCTTATTTTGGCAATTCTTTTATGTATGCAACATACCCCTAGCAATCATCCCATAACAGTCTCCTCACCTAAATAGCCAACACCAATTGTGGCGTGGCACGTACGCGTGAACCCACAAATCTGTATTTTTGCTCGCCCGAGGGTCTGAAAATCACTTCTTTCTGATGGCAATCTATACTGACATGATGAATAGCTAGCCAATTCATTCCCAGTATCACATCAAACCCCTGCATATCTAGAACCATGAGATCAGCTGATAGTACTCTCTCTTGAATATTTACTAGGAAATTTCGAAACACCCTCCTGCATTTTACTACAGATCCCATCGGCATACCCACTGACAGTTCTACATCTAATAGTTGTATCTTTACCCCAATTATTCTTACATATCCCACCAATATAAAAGAATGAGTGGCACCTATATCAAATAAAATAATAACTTTATATGGTAAAGTAATAAGGGTAGCTATGACTACGTCTCCGGTCATCTCCGCGTCACCCAGCATCAACGCATAAACCCTCGCCGACGTAGTGTTCCTCTACTGACCTCCACGGGGTGCCTGGTATCCACCCCGAAATGGTCTAGGAGCTAGTGCATAACCTGACGGCATCTAACAAGATCGAGCCATATGGTCGGGTCTCCCACAACGGTAGCAGACATTCTCCCCCAGTCGGCACTCACCTGGGTGTCTCTGTGTACATCTAGGACAAGTGGCAAGAGGTTGTCCACCCTGAAATCCACCATGCTTTACCATCTGCCTCTGACCCCCACTAGATCTACCTCCTCTCCAAGGGCCTCGGTTGGACCCCACCTAAAAGCTCAAAGGGGCAGCCCTCTTCTTCTAATTCAGTGCCTCAGTCTCTCTCGGCAGGCTTTCCTCTGCTATAATAGCCATATCCACTAACTCCAAGAAATCCTGTATCCTCAATACAACGACCTACATGTAAATATCTCGCCTCAAATTTCTCTCAAACATTCTAACCTTCTTAACTTCATCTAGAACGATATAAGGGCAGAAACGCGAAAGCTCGATGAATTTCGCCACGTACTGCTAGACGGTCAATGACCCCTGGGATAAGCTCAGAAACTCCTGTACGCTTGCCTCTCTGACGGAGGCAGGATAGTACCTATCAAAGAACACGTCCTTGAATCGGGCACAAGTCATCAGCACTGGAACCACCCTCTGCTCCTCCAATAATCTAGTAGTTGTCCACCATCTCTTGGCCTCCCCCGCCAGTCTATACGTAGCATATAAGACTCTCTGCTCATCGGTGCAGTGAAGTACTGTCAGAATCTTCTCTACATCTTGCACCCAGTTCTCCGCTACAGTAGGGTCAGTCGCTCCTGAAAATGCCAGTGAGTTCATCTTCATAAATTTCTCTATAGTACATCCCTGCGCTGGAGATGGACATCCCTGCTCTCTAGAGCTCTGAGCTATCTCAGTCATAACTTGCTGAGCCACATTGCATAGCACAGCATTTGAATCCCCGCCTCCGGCACCAGAAGGTCCAGCTTCATCATCTCCACTAGCGTGAGCACTACTACCACCTAGATCCATCCTGTAATTACATCAAACACCATTTCAGAATCCTATTTCCCATACATATCTAATTTATCTCATTCAATTAAAACCTCAAATTCTTTATTAATTATCACCCCTATTCCTGGCCCAAAATCTAATCTTGCAACCTAAACACACGACTCGTCAATAGTTTACTACGACTTTCCTGAAATCGTCACCCCAGGAAAAACACAGAAACTATCACAAAAATCCTATATCTAGACCACAGAACAAATCTCAAATCCTTTTTCTATATTCTAGTATTGTTTTCTGCTGCACTCTAGAGTCTATAAAACCTAACAACCTAGACTCTGATACCAAAATGTAACGACCCCAAAATTTTCATCATCTTTCATTTTTTTTTTTACAAAACACACATGAACTGCTCTGATACCCCTGTTATGAAATCTCAGACCTCAAAAGGGCACTGGGGTATTCTTATATACAATAGTTATACCTACGCAGCGAAAACATAAATCATACAACCATATATACCATACAATACCAGAATTCAGTATTTCCATACCATAGTCTTATAATACATCTCTCTCTAGTATCATCTACCCAAAATACCATACTCTGTACAAACTTACCCTATAAACAGGGAAACAAAATAGTTACGCTATCTGCAAGCCTGATCTACCCACCTAACTGGCTCACCTAAAAAATGTTAAAGTAATAGGGTGAGTCAACGCTCAATAAGTGGAAATATGCTATTACTAGTGTGTGGCGACTAAGTTGCATATTATCTAATAACATCTGAACTGTATAACATGATAAATCTGTAAAACATATCTTACATTAATCGCAGTTTAAAATATAATTGTATCATCTGTATTTTCTACTTTTCATACTACTAATATCATACTATATTCATCAAATATTGCAAAAATGTATGCATACATATAACTGTATTTTTTTCCTGGAACTCTGTATGTCATGATTTAACCCCTCATGACGAGGTTGTGCGACTCGTAGGCGAGACTTAACGCTGGTCGGCCCTCTAGGTAAGTCACCATACTCTACACTACCTCAGTCCGACCAAACTGCATCCACTCCTAGGCGCGGAACTGGACTGCTGCCTCATCAAATCAGCCCCTCAACCCAGCAAACTAGAGAGTTACATCCTCTCCGAGCACGGTTTGACGGCACCCACACACTATATGAGATATGTGGTTGCACTCTATCTGTATTAGCAATGGTACCGTGCTCTATAATCTGTATCTGTTTATAATCTTTTCACAGAAATCTGATATTATATATATATAATACTATAATCTTTCTTGTGTTTTCATCATGTTTCCAAAATAATCATAACACTATAATTCTATATTGTAAATACTGTAATATCTAAGTCACATAACTGTAACATCTTGATACTATAACTGTATTAATCTGTCTATATAAACTGTCTGTATAATCTGTCTATATAATTTGAGTGTTATGGTAGTAGGAAAACATGACACTTTGTAAATATTATAATCTACTGAACTGAATAAAAATCTATTTATATATGTCTGGTAAATATCTATGAATATCTATGTATATACTATATAACATGATATGTTGAAAACTGTATAAATTCTATATCAAGTAAATATCTAATCAAGCCACACATTCATTAACAAAAATTCTCATTCTGTAAAAACTGAATAATAAACTAGCATACATAGATATACTTAAAATTTCTGATAATACAATTAAAACTCCTAGCATAGCATATTTCCTTTACCTGATTTCTGCAAAAAGCCCCCTACTGTGCCTGGTCCTACTTCCACAGGGTTCCCCACTCAACACCCTGAAAACAACATCTTCCTTATTAAAATATCCTTATTTTCCTACGTACAACATTTTATATAACTATAGGAAAGACAAATTTTGAATAAAATGTCTTACCCTGAAATTGGGATGGAATTCGAACCACTCCCACCAACGATCCACTCTGGCAGACTTGCAGAGAACTTTCCCAAGAGCGTCGTGGTGGTCTCAGATCGTTGATCTGATGAGAAACGGAGCCGGTATCGAAGAGAGAAGAAGAGGGAAACATTTCGAGAGAGATAGAGGATTTTGTGCCAATTTTTGCTAAAAAAATCTAGGTTTTAGCTATTTATAGCCCCGGGTTCGTCGACAAGACACGTCATCTCATCGACAAGTCCCTAAAGAAGTTTGTCGATAAACCTTCATCCCTCGTCGACGAATTTCAGACTGTTCCAAACCCCCTCTCGGTATCTTTTTATCGACGAGATGTGTCCTCGTTGACAAGACCCTCATGTACCCTCGTCGACGAATCCCCTGTATTCATCAACGAGGCTTTATTTATTTTTCTTGGGTTATTACATATAAAGTTTAAGTTTTATTTTATGTTTTATGTTTTTATGTTTTAAGTCTGTCGAGGAAGGAATGACTGTGAATACTAAAATGTTTTGGAGACATGTGTATATATGGAAATGTAGGTGATGAATGGATAATATGGATTATAGATAGAAATAGTAAACTCTAGTATTATGTTATATGGATATTATGTTTATGTTTCTGCTGCAAATGTTTAGATTTATGGATTATCATATATAACGCACCGGACCCGGGATTGAGGGTTCGGGGGGTTATATTTTGTTATCAGAGAAAATAGATTTTAGGATCTTGAGAACTTAGGAAATGATTTATACCATGATATAGGAATGAGTTATGATGAAAATAGGAGATGAATAGGTTAGGTATTGAGAAATAGGTTTGGTGTAGGAAAGTATAGGATTTTGTTTTGTAATTTAGAGGCAAAAATACGTCGACGATTTCCTGTTATTTTTCTGAAGCAGTTGACGGCATTAGAAAAGCCATGGTAAACCTTAGATGTGTTTGTTTCTGAATTATGAGATTGGTCCTTATATGGAGGTTTTGGATTATTATTAGATTTAATTTAATGATTATATTGTTTGGGGTTATGATATGAAATTCTTATCTTTTCTCTGTCATATTTTTAGGATGGATTATGGAGATGAGAATGTAGAGGCTGAAGGAAGAGAGGATTCAGTGACTTCTAATGAAGAAGAAATAGATACCTTTAGGGTGCTACGAGGTATCGTCCATCAAGTTAAAGTAAAGATGAAGAAGGATCCAAAAGAACAGAGCTGCCCACCTGTAGGTCAGGGCTGCAGTATTAAAGAGTTTATGAAGATGAACTCTCCAGCCTTTACAGGAGGACCTGATCTAGTGACAGCAGAGAATTGGGTACAGGAAATAGAGAAGATTATGGATGTACTCGACTGCACAGACGAGCAGAAGGTCCGTTATGCTGCATTCAGAATGACTGGAGAGGCGAAACGCTGGTGGCTTTCTACGAAGTTGCTAGAGGATCAAAGGATCGTAAAGATAGCTCTTACCTAGGAGAGATTCAATGAGATGTTCTTTGATAGGTATTTTCCTTTATCTGTTAGAGAGGAAAAGATTGAGGAGTTTACTAATCTGACCTAAGCGGATATGACGGTTGCGGAGTATGCAGCTAAATTTGTTGAACTATTGTGTTTCGCTCCATTTCTGATCCCAAATGAAGCAAGGAAGGCCAGGACATTTGAGAAAGGCCTGGTGCGCATAATTTACAAGTTGGTGGTCAGGTTTCAAGTCCAAAGTTTTTCATAATTAGTTGATAAGGCCTCGGTGTTGGAGAAGAGTATCCTGAGCAGCACTGAGCCTTCAGAGCAGAAGAAGAGACTTGCACCATCTAGTTTTCAGTATGAGGCTAGTTAGGGATCAACGAAGAAAGGGAAAGAAGAAGTAGGCTCTGTATGCCCGAAGTGTAATAAAAGGCATAGAGGTGAATGCTGATTTGGCACCCCGAATTTCTACATGTGCGGTAAGTCGGGGCATATCAAGAAAGATTGTCGAGAACCATTGCCTATGGTATTTGTTCAGAATCAGGACCGAGGAAAACAGCAAGTATCACTTGGAAGAGGTGCTCCACCCCGACTGTATACACTTCGAGCTGAGGAGGATGCCATCAGAGAAGCAGGTATGAGATTATATTTAAGATAGTGATGATTTAATTTAATGAAGAATGATTAAATGGTTTATATGATGATATGTATGCTGAGTTCTTATAGTTGTAGTTAGTAAATAAATTCAAGTAGAGTGAGAGAATGATTAGTTAGTAAAATTTCGAGGACGAAATTTCTTAAGGAGGGGAGAATGAAATGACCCGGAGAATTAAAATTATTAAAATAATTAGGAATATAATAAATAAAATGGGTTAATAGATGATAAGGGAAAAGGAAGAAAGAATTTTAGAAGGAACAGCAAGCCTCGTCGACGAATGTTTTGTCTTCGTCGACTAGTGTCCTTCTAGAGATCGTCGATGAAGTCTGTCCCTCGTCGATGAAGGAATCCCAAGAAAGTATATTCGAAACTCTGAATTTCGTCGATGAAAGTATCTTCTCACCGACAAAGTATCTATAGTGGCTTGTCGACAAACCCATATGTCTCGTCGACGAAGCCCTACCTAAAAATTGAATTTCTCTCATTTTCAGCGAGGAAATTTGGGAACCTTCACTCACTCTCTCTCTCTCTAAAAAACGGTTCTCCCAGCCTTCTCTCTTCAATTTTGGGCCCGATTTGACTCGGGTTGACGATCCGGAACCACCACAAGGTTCGTAGGATCGTTCTTTGCAAGGCTGTAGGAGCTAATCGTTGGTTTGAGAGGTTTGGGAAACATCCCAAAATCAAAGTAAGTGAGTTACTTTGAGAATTTCTTAACGAATATCGTTATTTAGAGCTTAGGAAGTAATAAACAAACATTTTTCTTAAGATTTGAGTCAGTTGGAGTTTATTTTAATTAAACTAAGATTTTTTGTTCAGGGTCCAAGTGAACACTACAGGTATTAGTTTAAGGATCCTACCAACGTAGTTTAAAAGTCAGGTAAGGGGAAATGATATATTAAATCAGGTTTTTATGTATAAAATAAAATGGACCATGATATATATATATATATATATATATATATATATGTATATGAATTTTCATTTGGATATAAAATGTCAATCATATAAATTATGTTTTATGAGCTTTGGATTGCTTATATAGCTATGTATATGTGAAAATGAATCATTGAAAGTGAATAATGTTTTCATGATTATTATGTAAGAAATGAAAGTATATTTTTAGTATATGAACATTAAAAGTTGATTGGCCTATTTTTCAGGAATATGGATGAATTTTACTATTAAATTGTGTGACATGAGTAAATGTAAATTCTGTGCAAATATATGTTAAATGTATGAAACGCAGTCTAGTAAGAAAAGCATTAAGAATAAAATATGATATGGACTATGTTGTTTATGTATGTTAATGCAGCCATGTAAATGTAAGATAGTTGAAAAAAACCATATTAGCAGATCTAGCACATTTCTATGTAGAATAACCGATGACAGCTAAATGGAGTTGTAAACTAACTGATGATGACTAAAGACCAGTTGTAGTACGAAGGAAAGAAAGGAAAATGCAATGTAATGACGATGAAATGATAAAGGAATGAAATGTGAAATGTGAAATGTGAACGATATGAATGGAAAGAGTCACTTAAAGTGAAATGTAATGTTATGTTTAAGTTATGAACATGAATGGATGTGAATTATTGAATAATGGTAGAAAGAATAATGTAATATGTTATTAGAAGTATTTATGCTATTAGAACATGTTACGCTTGGGCGAAGCGAACTCTTTGCCTGAGGGCTTGCCGAGAAAGGCGAGTGCGCATAGCTGCATAACGTACTAGGACAGAGGGAACCTACTTGTATGGGGGGGTAGATTTCCCTATCCTTAGGGTCTCCGCTAGTAAACCTTTGTTTGAACTGTGTGAGTGCGAGGTTAATCTAATACTTGAGGGCTTACTGAGTAAGGTGAGTGCCCTGATATGCTTTAGTAGTGACCTTCTGGTTGCCAAAAAGTATTAGAGTAGAGGGGTGCTACTTATATGGGCGGGTAATCATCCCTATCCTTGGGTAATCTTGCGGGTTAAATCTTTGCATGTGTTTGATTAGGTTCAGAGAATGATTTCAGTATTTATGATAATGTTTTACAAACGTTATTAAAATGGTATTTATATCCTCATGTTAGCCACACACTGTTTTAATATGTTGTTTCTTCTCTTACTGAGATGTGTCTCACCCGAATGTGATTATTTCTTTTTCAGGACATCCTTAAGGTCGGGCTTAGAGAGCTCGTGGGTTTTTAGCCTTTTTGACGATCATAAGGAGAAAAGGTATATTTTTTATATACTATGGGGTTGTATAAAGTTTAAGTTTTGTTTTATGTTTTATGTTGTTATGTTTTGAGTCTGTTGTGGAAGGAATGATTGTAAATACTGAAATGTTTTGGAGATATGTATATATATGAAAATGTAGGTGATGAATGGATAATATGGATTATAGATAAAAATATATAGATAAAAATAGTAAACTCTGGTATTATGTTATATGGATATTATGTTTATGTTTTCCACTGCGAATATTTAGATTTGTGGATTATCAGATATAACACACTAGACCCGGGATTAAGGGTTTGGAGCGTTACACATACACATACACAAGTTAAAATTCATCCACTTAAATATTCAAACAAACACAACAACATTAAAGGATACCAAACATTTTGAAACTCAAGGAGAAGGAGAGAGAGACAGAGAGACATATAGATGTGTTTAGATGTCTTTGTTCCAACTTTAGTTCTTAAGAAATCCTCGAAAAATAATTTAAATTTAAGTAATTTATTTTATTTTATTAACGATAAGGTGATATATATATTATAATTACTTAATTTAGTTCAAATAAAGATACATGGTGAAATTATATTGAATTCGTTATAAACATCTGATATACCTAATATTTTCTTACTAAGATAAATTTAAGAAAAATACAACCATGCACTTTGAGAAGATATGAAAAGTACACTACACATGTGATATGACAATTGGATAATAAATACACTATTTATTTAATTTATCAAAAAAATGTATTTGTTCCTATAATTATATTTTATTTTTTAATTTAAAATTTTAAAAAAATTAAGATTGACACTTTGGAGGCCAAAGAAGGCCCTTAATTTGTTTTGCTTATATATTTTTTAAACATTATTTTTCTAAAAAAATTATCATTTAACCTTATATTATTTAAAGATCTTTTGATGGAGTGAGGAAAATGAAGTGAAAGAAAAAAAGTGTGTGAGTGAAAGAAATGGAAAAATGGGTGCATTCATATTTTCTCCTCTTCAATTTTTTAAGTAATCAATCTAATTTAATTTTTTTAGTCTTTAGGAGAGTTGTGATGGAAGCAATACAATTGATATATCTCTTGATTTTTCGTGGTAATTTTAAGCATATTTTTCTTTATATACAGAAAAAAAATATTTTTAAAGAACTGGTGACTATCATTATTTCAATTGTTTTACAGCTACATCGTCGTTGATAATATACAAAATATATATAGAACATCTAATTAAAATTTAAATATTTGATGACATATCCTATGGTTTTGATTGAATAGTGAAAAAATGGCAATCAATTGACATATAATGGTAGTGTCTTCTTCTTAATAGATTCTTCTTTTTTATTTTATATATATATATATATATATATATATATATATATTTGGAAAAAGAGGGCAACACCTCCTATCTTTATTAGAAAATCCTTTACTTATGGCGGAGGAATACCGTGGTTCCAACTTTGAGACTTGGGAGAAATAAAATCAAACCCCGAGAATCTAAAACTGACTTAATCAACTTATTCAAAACCAATAAACCAAAGACCAATAACCAAACAAACAAATAAGAACTAAACAGCTATAAGTGGTAAACAAACAAAACTCCGGAAGATCTTGAGAAATAAACCAACCACTATAACCTTTGCAAACACCAGTACAAAGCATCACGAGCGCAAGGAAGGAACTCCCAACAAATCCAATCGAATCATTCCCCTGACTTGCCGTGGAAGCTTATCCTGACAGCTATATGATCGAGATATACTAGATTCACCCTACTTGGCAAAGAAATTCGCACTTTGATTCGCCTCCCTGTAAACATGTTCCGCTTTATAATATCTGCCTCTTAAGCCAACTCAAGCTCTTCTCACAATTCTCATAAGTTCCAAGCTGAACACTTCCCAAAATTAATCCACCGAACCAACAAAATAGAGTCACGGACAACCTCCACTTGATCAAATCCGAGATCTTTGTACAGATTAATCCCTTTAATAATCGCTTTTAATTCAGCCATATTATTACTTCCATAACCTAGTAATGAGGAAAAAACTGTTTTAAATAATCCTCTTTCATCTTTTATCACGCCTCCACCACCACAATTACCTGAGTTACCTCTATAACTTCCATCCACATTCAATTTAACCCAACCTATCCCAGGTTTACACCATCTGACTACACGAGGAAGACGAACCCTCACATTTTTTACTTGAATATCCAAAGTAAGATGGACCGCAATATCCGTGTAAGAAGCAGGTGCACATTTAACTTTTCCGAAATGGTTCTCAACCAATATTTAATATCAAGCCACACAGTTCCGAATCATATATTGCTTCCATCCTGGCTCTACATCGACGAGTCCAAAGTCTCCAAATGATAAGACTAGGTATGAGACCTACCAAAATGCGTAACTGTGAGACCCGTTTTACACAACTAAATCAAAAATTAACTCCGACTTTTCTTGTATTCGTTGTCATACAACTAATACCCAACGTCACTGGGATAGAATATGCCCACTAATTAAAATTTAGGTATTTGATAACAATTTTTTTGTTTTTTTTTGTTTTGATTGAATGCAATAAAAATGTTATTTGACATATAAGAATGATAGAATATGGCATATATTACCATTTTTTTACAAACCTTCCCTTCATTTTATATGCCATACATCTTTATGCATATTTCTTTATGTTTTATATTTTCATGTCATTTTTATTTGGATTTATGAAATTTGAATATATATATATATATATATATATATATATAATTTATACTACATTTTGTACAAATCCACATAAATTTAAATCATATAATGAATGTCAATCTCCCAAACATCAACAATAATACACACCACAGGCACGTGACTTGTGATAAGATTGGACTGAATCAAGCATGTGGGTCCATTCTACTTTACTCATCTTAATTTTGTCATATAGTCTACGTTCAACCTTTTCCCTAAAGTAATTAAATAAAAATGAAAGAAAAAATTATATGACTTGCTTTAATAAGAAAGTCTTTCTTTATTCCCTTGTGTGAATGGTCTAAAAGGAGTTAAAAAGCATACTAATACTCCCATGTGCTTTTTTCCTCCATTTATGTATCAAAAAGAATTTGTCTTTTTTCCTTTTACACTCAATTAATATACCTTCATCTTTTGCCCCAGCCTTGGAGATTATGCCTTCATTAATCACAATGGAGAGGCTTATGGTCCAAAGCAATTAATTTTAAGGGCTTGGGGAGGCCAATTTAGCTTCTTGAGGAAACTAATACATATTTAAGGTTTCAAATAAAAATACATAAAATAATGTTTAGCTAAGTCTGCACGTATTTGAATCAAAGTATAATTGTGGCCCTCCATTAACACCTATCGAAAAAGAAAAAAAATTGATCATAATGTAATAGTGGATCAATTCACAGATACTATCCATTTCTTTCTGCATACATAATACGAAATAGTTTAACAATAAAATAATTTGAAGCATAAAATCATGAGACTAAAATTGAGTAAAAAAAAAAAAAAAACTTATTGTAAATTTATATTATATGTTTTTCAAGTCACACAAATCAAAACACAAAGCTTAAAATCCACGCTCTTAACTATAGCACAAGAATATTCAGGTTTGAATTCTACCAATTCATAAATTTTTCTTTTTGAGCAATATATGGATTGTGATATCAATATTTATCCTACCTAGTGAACCTTGGCATGAGAAAAAAAGGCCAAAACACGTGTTTCTAGCATGCCTGCTTAATTGGGTTATCTATGGTAACCTCATACATCGTATCTAAATATTAGATACAAAGCGTAAAAGATGAGACAAGTTACTTGGCTCCTTTGGACGATATCCATGACTAGAGGTGACATTCCTCTCTAAAACTCAAAGAGAATTTTTTTTTCTTTTATCCTATCCCTCGTAGATGGAAGACTACGAGTAAGGTTTTATAATCAAAACCTTACCATGCCAAAGACATCCACCCTCAAATATACATACCATATGACTTAGATCCAATTATAATTAAATGTTAGAGAAGAAATTATTTATTATACTTTCTTGACACTCTTAGCACATTTTAATTCTCTTTTTATTCATTTTTTCCATTTACAAAGATAATACGATTTTTTGAAAGATGTTTATAAATTAAATGTGATGTGACAAATGACGTTTATTTATATAAGCAAATAAAAAATGTCCAAAGGTTAGAAAAATACTAATTGTACTTTATTATCCATTTAAAAATAGATATTTTGGATATGATTTCAAATTATAACAATAAAAAAACTTGAAAGTAAATTTAGGATACTCAATATTAGATAGAGATTTTGGTATGTTCTAGCAAATATAAAAATTAATCAACTCTAAAAGTCATGAATTTATTATTGAAAATAAAAAATTGCCATGTTATGATTAATAACAAATAAGCTAAATAATTTCAAAACTACAATATTTTAAAAAAAATTCCTTAAATTAAAAGTAGAATATTTGGATAAAAATTCCAATAAATGAAGCACAACCTCGTGATGATTTCCGATGAGAAATGCCAGAGGGCTCACGCGCGCGCGCCCTTTCGCGTGTCATAAGGGGCGACCCACACGCCGTCTGCACTTTCCACCCAGCTACTCTCGTCTGGAAGTTTCAAATTTTCAAAATTTCAAACGCTAAAAAAGAGAAAGCAGACATCACCCGAAGCCAAAACTGACCAATCGTAGGACATTCTGGACCCCTCGGCGCATGTTATCTCCGCCGCCTGTACACTCCTCCGAAAGAGGCGTTCTCCATAGAATAGAACCTTCCAAGCTCCAAACCCAAATACGGTACCCCCAGGCTAGCTCTTGAGGCTGTTCTTGCGTCCATTTCAAGTCGACACCCAGCTTCTCTCTCTCTCTCTCTCTCTCTCTCTCTCCGTGTTTGGAACAACCTCGGGATTTCTAGGTTTTTGTAGAAGCAGTTAAGGGCAGGGCGGGCTTCGGATAGGTGGGAAAGGGTAGGGAAGATGACGACCATGGAGAGCTTGATTGGACTGGTGAATCGGATTCAGAGGGCTTGTACTGCACTCGGTGACTATGGTGGTGGCGAAAACGCTTTTTCGTCTCTCTGGGAGGCTCTACCTTCTGTTGCTGTTGTTGGTGGACAGGTTCTAATTGTTCTTCTTGATTTCTCTATTTTATCTTAATTTCTTAGTTTTCTTTTTTTTGGAGGGATATGCAGGTTTGTAGCAGGATGGCGGATGAATTTTAGAGATATTTCTATTTTGTTGAGCTATATTCTTGTAGAGATTTTAGCTAAGAAAGAGGGAGAGCGAGTGGTTTTGGATGGAGTGATATTTAGTTTAGCATACACAGAAAGTTTAGAGGTAGGTCGCCAATGAATTTTTGAGAAAGAGAAAGACTTTAGGTGTTACAGAAAGATATTGTTTAGAGAGATTCATGTTTAGGCCTTCGGGGAGCTGTTAAAGATTTTGTCTTTTCTAGAGAGACGAGATGGGGAAAATGGAGCGGTTAAATTTTTTATTTTTTTTTAAATTTTTGGTGAGATAGAGAGGGTTGCTTTCTTATTGTTTCTGATGTTATGATTTTTGTTGGATTATTGGAGCTGAGTTCAGAGTTCGGGAAAGTCTTCAGTTTTGGAGAGCATTGTGGGGCGAGATTTTCTTCCAAGAGGATCCGGTAAGGATTTTTATAATTTTCTTTGGTTCGTGTTTTTATGCCTTATTGGATATTTTTGCATGGTGTCAATTGAAGTTGATCTTGGACATTAACAGGGATTGTGACAAGGCGGCCTTTGGTGTTGCAGCTGCACAGGACAGAAGATGGACAGCAGGAGTATGGCGAATTCCTTCACCTCCCAAGAAGGAGATTCACTGATTTTTGTATGTAGTAGTCTCTACTGCTCATGTTAACCCTTCACTTACTAGTATAAGATGGCGCCTTGAAATGATAAATTTTGTAAGGTTTCTTGTTGTGTGCCTCGAATTGATAATTTATAAAACTTTAGGAGGTCATGTATATCAAGCCTCAACACTCCCCTTGATGGACTGTGACCCTCTTATATGGAGCCTATGTGCCTTACATGTGAAATGGCATTAGAAGGGCTGGTATTCTAGCATTAGACCTCCGGGATTTGATACCATGTTAAATAATTAATTGGCCCAAAAGCTGAACTCGTTAGGTAATATGACAATAATGTGTATCAAGGCTAACCAACTATATGTTTGAAACTAGACATATTGAACTTGAGCTAGTTGCAATAAAGAGAGAAAATTATCCTCAATCATTTGTGCGTGCTTTTGTTAAAGAGGTGTATTCAATGCAGCTATGTGTATGCATGTGAATGCATGGTCAAATCTATTGGAAGAGAAGATATTCAATAAGCGGTTCACATTTGTGTTATGATTTTACCTTTTATGTGATCTATGCGGGAAACCTAAAAATGTCTAAATATATGGCAAGTTGCATATGCAATACCTGATTTTGCTCTTTTCTATTCTCTCTCTTTCCCCTATGTGTCCTGTTGTGCTGGGTCTTTTCTTTGCTGCCACCTCCTCCTCCTTTGCTAGCTTCTCCTCCTCTGCCCTCACTGGGCTCTTGATTTTGGGATGAGAAGTAGATCATTAATAATAATATTAATTCATATAATAGAAAACATTAAACTTGTAATTAAGAATGTCAATTGTTATAAATACTAATTAAATTGTTAATTAGAAAATATTAATAATGTAAATTGAACATCTTAATTAGGAAATATTAATAGTTCTATTTAATATGTGTGAATTGAAAAACCTATCACAATGATTGGTCTCCATCTATTTTTAACATGTGCCAAGTACATATCAATGACCATAATAGCCTTGCAAACTCATGGACTCACTCACCCTTACTAACATAACAATAACACACAATAGAAATACTAAAAACTAAAAATTACCAGTAATACTCCCCCTTAAGTTGGAGCATAGATGCCATATGCTCTTAGTTTGTTAGAGATGATTGGTCAGTTGAGGAAAGAAGGATTGTCTCTTGCGATGGTTTTCTCTTTTGCGTAATTGCCCTTTCATAGCTCATCTCTCTTTTGTCCGATATAATGTTACTAGATAGGTTTGATGGCAGTTTTACTCTATCCAGGCCAAAAGGAAGTCCTTCATTTTGAGGTTGGATAAGGTAGGGAATGTTGGAGCTTTGTTTGTTCTTGAGAAGAATCGTAAGTGCAATTGGTGGGTATGACTCTTTGTGAGCAACTTCATGGTTTTCTTAGGGGTTCTTGGCTCTTGTTGGTAGGTTGGGCAGGGGATTTCGAAGATTTTAGGTAGGTTATGTTGATTATTGGATGGGGATTCATGTGACTAGGCTGGAGAAATTTGTGGAATTATGACATGGATGGAGGGGTAAGAAATATTCCATTTTTGTTCCTAAAGGGCTGAAAGGGGAAGAGTGGTCTCAATTGGATGCTTTCGTTGCTTTGGAGAGTTCTTGTCGATTGGACTCAAATGTGTTATTACCACTTTACCTAAATGTTTAAGCTATTACGTTGTGGGCCAACAATGTATATCAAGTTTTAACACTCCCCCGCATGTGCAGCCTGACAACACACATAATAAATTTTTAAATACCACAGAATAAATGCGGGCGACAAGACTAGAACCCAGGACCTCCTAGCAACCAGCTCTAATACCATGTTAGATTACCACTTTACCTAAAAGCTTAAGTTGTTAGGTTGTGGGCCAACAATGTATATCAAGCTTCAACAAATGGAGTAGATACCATGAAGATCTACAGAAATCTCTTATGGATTCAGGTTGTTGCTAGAAGTATAGGCGATCATGTAGGTCAATCGATTTCTAAGAATATTCAGGAGATGGTCTGTGCTTGTTGCAAGGAAGGTTGCAAAAGGAGTTCATTCAGTTAGCTTCCCAAGAACAATCGATGGCATTGAAGGTGATATTGCCGACAGAGCAATTAAAATCATAGGGGGCTAGGGTTTCTTACATGGAAGATGGGATTATGAAGCTTGAGTGAGCTAGGCCGGGCTTATTGCCAATTAACATTGATTTGGACCGGTTGTTCGAAAATAATAAGTATATTAAATTCTTTGATGGGCCAACTAGTTAACGAGGCCCAAAAGCAATTTTTTAATTTTTTAAAACAAGCTTGGGTAGGGGGGAAAGCTTCAATAGAAACATAGTTGGGCCACTTAACTGGGAAGGCCCAAGAGTCTCTACAATCCCCTGAACGTAGGGGAGCCTCTTCACCCCCGAGTTGGGGGGATACATGAGTTCTTCGTCCCCCAGAGCAGCAACATATCAAACAACTTCCATCTTTGAATGGAGTACAAGGTGATTGAATATTGTGCTCTTCTTTGAATAACATCTTTGATGGTCATGATGAAGGATACTCTAATAAAAGTAAAGTGCAAGTGACGGAAGGAGGAAGGCTTGTTAGGTATGATGCTTCTCCTTGATTAGAGGAGAATGATATTAGGGGGGAGCTCTAGAAATGTAAGGGGGGAGTTTGGTTCTAAGGATTTTAATTCTTGTGATTTTGAAAATCAAGATTTCATTTTTGGTTCGATGGGAAATCAATCTGGAAAGGGAGTCTATAGGTGTACGCTCATTTTAAGGAAATTTAGATGGGCTTTGAAAAAAGGTAGGAACTTATTGAAGATAAGTGAGAGTTATCTAGTGTGAAACACATAAAATTATAAAGAGGGATTCCAAAGGTGTGTTAAGTATAAATGAAGAGCCTATCAATGAGGGGAAAAATTAAATAATGGAAGTAAGAGATGAGGAGATGTTTTAGATAAGGACAACATGGGGAGTAGTGATTTTGAATGTGGAAAAGGTATGTTATTGGACCATATTCTGGAACAATGTGGATATACCTCCAATTCTTGCAATGATTGTCTCTGGGATTTATTTGACGTGCTGCCTCCTCGTTTAGAAGGTTTAAAAGATATAATATATTTGAAGATGAGGTTCCAAAGATGATAAAAAGGTTAAGGATGGAATTTTCCTATTGACGCTCAATTGTTCAAGATAAAATTCTTGGGAAGGACTTTGAAACTCAAGAGGTTGTTGGATGACTTGGGCCACATGTTGTCTGATCAAGGAGGTAATGATTATGGTGGCAAATCCAAGGTGAAGAAGGGTTAGAGGGAGTTGGCTAATTTGAAGTGTTCAGTGAACTATGATGGGAAGGGTTTAGAGAGGGGAATTCGTGGCTAATCATAGCAGTTGTTATTTTTTTTTTTGTAATTTTTTGTTCTGCTTTTCTTTATTTGTTTATTTTTTTTCTTTCGTTTTTTTAAATTTTTTTTTTTTTTTTAGGATTTAGTATCCCTGCTTTGATTGTACATTCTTTACCTTAATATATCTTCTTTTACTGTTAAAAAAATAAAGCTTCTTAGAAATGAATGACAAAAGCATTTTGGATTTTCAAACTTCACACGAGTGGTTATAATGAGCTTCTACTCAAGTTTGTCCTAAACAAAGTGATAATCAACTTCAATGTGTTTCTTCTGCTCATGGGAAATTGTGTTGAAGGCAATATGAATTGCAGCATGATTATCACACATCATGTCCATTTATGAGAATGTGGAAAACCAAGTTCTTCCAACATGTTCTTTAGCCAAACAACTCATGTGTAGTGTGGACCATGGCTCGATATTAACATTCAACCTAGCCACTGCAGTTTGCTTCTTACTTTTGCAAGATGCCAAGTTACCACCAACAAAAACATAGTTTTTGGTCATGGATCTTTTGTTGAAGGTGACCCAACCCGATCCACATGTGTATATCCTTGGAAATGAGCATGACTTTGATCCTGGTATGACTTGATCTTGTTATGATCTATTCTAGGTATTTCAAGATATGAATGAGTGCATACAAGTGACTTGTTCTCGGAGAATCAAGAAAAGGACTTGCAACATTTGCTGTGAAAAATATATCTAGTTGAGTTATAGTCCGATTTTCCATTAGATCTCCTACATCGTCCAAGGTCAACCAAAAAATCATCCGCATCCAGCACTAATTTGCTGTTACGATCCATGGTGTTTCAACAAGTTTGAATCCCAAAAAAAATGAGCATGAGTTTGATCTTGGTATGACCTATTCTAGATGCATCTCGTAAGGCATTTCAAGATATGAACGATTGCATACAAGTGACTTGTTCTTGGAGAATCTAGAAAATGACTCCCAACGCTTGCTGTAAAAATTATATCTAGTTGAGTTATAGTTTGATTTTCCAATAGGTCTCCTACATCGTCCAAGGTCAACCAACAAATCATCCACATCTAGCACTAATTTGCTGTTACAATCCATGGTGTATCAACAAGCTTGGATCCCAACAACCCAGTCTTATGACTCTCATCGAAAAGGTCTAGAGTATACTCCTCCTATGAAAAAATGGTAGATACTTCTATACCAAAGAACTATTTCAACGACCCTAAATTTTTGGTATGAAATTTAGTCTATAGAAAATGCTTGAGGATTTGATTACCTTGATTATCGTCCCTCGTAATCATAATGTTGTCTAGGGAATTGCCGTGGACCTATGTGTCTTTCAGTGGATGCTGGCTGGTTCTTAGGCCTGCAGTGGTGCTAGCACTTCTCCTATGATGGTAGGCATGAAGTTATTTTTAGGGTTTTAGGCTTCAATTTTACGGTGGCTGTTGCACTTAAGGTTTTTGTCTCGGGACCATGTTCTTGTACCATATTAAGAGTATTATGTTGATTGAAAGATCCAATCACAATAAATAAGTCTCTCCCCCTATTTATAATATGCCAAGTATATAACAATGACCATAACACCCTTATGTATTGACTCACCCTTACTAACACAACATTAATACTGAATAGCTAAAATAATCAGTAACAATTATTAACATCATTTAGCAATCATATATTATTTTGCTATAATATATTAGTTATATGTTGAATATATAATAATATTGTTCATATGATAATAATAATAATAATGACTCATACTGCACTTGTAATAAAAGTGAGTATCCAAACACCACTTATTTTATCAGTACTTATTGTTAGGCACAATCAAACACTATTATGATTTTCAGCATTTCCTCAATATAGTACTTATTATCGGTGCTTACTAAATTCAGTAATTTTTCAGAAAAGACTTCTGCACAAGTGGTTCCAAATAATCCCTAAATGTTTTGTAGAGAACCGACTAGCTTTCTTGTTTATGTGATGGAAACAAAAATAATGCAAAAATTAAATGTTTTTTCATAAGTACTTTAAATGTTGAAATATTACGAAATTAAAAATTTGTTAAAAAAGCAAGCTTAGTTGAGCCCAAATAATTTAAAATTGGTTGTATTTTGGTTACAAAGATGTGATCTTTTATTAAATGGATTGCTAAGTCTCTTTGTTTTGGGCTAGGATTTAGGTATGAATCAGATTCTCTATTGCTAATTCAATTTTCTCGTTTTTTTTCAAAATTCTGAAAGTTCTCTTGACAAATGGTTGTATGTTTTATGGGACGGTTTTTTCTCTCTTTTTATTCTTTAAATGATGTCTTTTTTTTTTTCTTTTTTTTTTTCCGCACATTTGTGGTCTAGGTTTGCACGGATTAAGTGCATTCCGAGAGCTTCCTGGATAAGCCTATAATAGCTTGATCCACTTGAGAATCTGTGTGGAATTGTGCGCTTACCTTGAGATGCTTTTAACTGGATGAAAACGTATTATATTTTTGTGCTTTGTCAGTTGAGTTCTTTGCCTATTGAGATTTTCAGATGATATATCTACTCTTTATCAGATGAAATGTGTATATTATGGTCAGGAATGGTATATATTGACCCCCACCCCCCACCCCACCCCCGCGCGCGCGCGCTTCAACTCTTCTTGTTACTAATGTTACATGATAGAAGATATTGCACTTTGCATCCTTAACTGCATTGATGCAATGTTTTGATAGAATTAACTTGAATGAGTTTTTCTTAAAACAAAGTTTGTTGTTGTATTGCTGTCATGTGCTTATAAATAAGCATTCATAGAAGTTTTTTGAGCTTTTTATCGTATGATTTTTTGTGCAGCCATGGTTCGTAAAGAAATTCAAGATGAGACTGATAGAATGACAGGGAGGACAAAACAGATTTCTCCTGTTCCCATCCATCTGAGCATCTATTCTCCAAATGGTGAGTTAGTTATCATTATAGATGTTTTCTAGAATGCTTTGTATTGGGTTGATGGTGTTAACAGTCCAAGAATACAGAAGGGATGTGAAAGTGTGCTGATGAAGGAGGGTATATAAATGATTAGTCAGTATTCAGTATCATTTCCATGACACTAATAACTTTCATTTGTTAAATTGGATTCACTGTACAATCTCAGTTGTTGGTGTATCTTCATTGGAGGTCCTTGATTATTTAGGTGCATTTTGTTTAGCCACTTTCCAGTTGTACATATTAGAGGAAGCAGGCTTATTCAGTGGTCTTTGGTCATAAGAATAGATACATAGCATATGTCTATCCATGAAAGGTCTCTTTGAGTTGAGCTTTTATTCCATTTGAACCTCACACAAATTGCAGATTCCTTTCATTTTATATTCTGTATTGCATCTATGGTTTTCTTTTGCATCACCTCATGCTTTCCTGTTTTTGACAGTTGTCAACCTGACCCTAATTGATTTACCTGGTTTGACAAAGGTTGCTGTTGGTAAGTGCTCTGCCCGTTCTATTTTGGAACTTGTAAAGTGATATGGGCTTTTTTTCCAAAAGTACTTTGTTCTTTGCAGAGGGACAGCCTGAAGGTATTGTTGAAGATATAGAAAACATGGTGCGATCTTATATTGAGAAGGTAAATACAGATTATCTTTTCTTTCATAAAGAAGAACATTATTATTGTTGTCATCTTCATCATCATCATCTAAGAATCGATAAATAAATGTTTCGGTGATTGCATGGCATTTCACTGTAGAAACATGAATTTTTATCTTTGAAGTTCGAACAAAGAAATTTAAACAAATCAGTGCTAAGTGAATCATGTATGCCGCCTCTAATTGTGTGTGTCTGTGTTTGTTTTGAAAATTCAAATAAACTCAAAAAACTTGAAAGTTTCAATTTTCATGTATGATAGTCAAATTACCTAGGTACCTTCTATAGACACTTAAGTGTTTTGAGTTTTCATCTTCAGCTGTTATTTAAGTCCTAATTGATGGATGTATGGTTCCTGTAGCCCAACTGCGTTATCTTAGCAATATCTCCTGCCAATCAAGATATAGCCACATCAGACGCTATGAAACTTTCCAGGGAAGTTGATCCCACAGGTATGTCCTCTTTACTTTTTTATGGTGGCCAAATTATATGCATTTGATCACTTGCCCTGTCATGTGCATTCAGTCTTTCCTAATGCAATTACCCCTGCAATTTGCCCAGGTGAACGGACATTTGGAGTGTTAACAAAGCTTGATTTAATGGATAAAGGAACTAATGCATTGGATGTAAGCTCTCTCTCTCTCTCTCTCTCTCTGTGAGTGCGTTTTTGCATGTGCATGTGCAGGTCATTCACATTCATGCATATGGGCAATGTGTGAAAAGATAAAATAAGTACGCATTTGTATATTTATGTTTTTGAAGTTGCAGTACTTGAAATTATAAAGACCAACTTTCTTTTTTATTATTGTTTAATAATTGATTTTTTAGTGCTGATTGAAGTCGAAGGAAATGCTTATATAAGAAGCTACTTTGAAGAAGAACATGACCTTCCCCTTTGCAACCTGTCTTCCCCTCTCCTCCCTGGTTTAATGTGTCGCAATGGCAGCTGTGTGTAGGTCATGAAAGAAGAGATTAGCAGAAGATCAGTCCAGATTGAATGGAAGACCTTTGATCTGAGGCTGGATGGAGCGGGAAATGTCAAGTTTCTTTTTGTGTTGGAGCGGAACCCTAAACATAATTGATGGTTGATTATCTTTGTTAATGGTGAAGTGGTTCCTCGAGGGTTTGTCGTGATGTTTGGAAGGTTGCGTTTTTGGGGGGGGGGGGGGGGTTTACCTGGATCATTTGAATTGGCAGCATCGTGTATTTGTTGGCACTTCAATCAACAACAGTGGGGAAGTACTTGGAGTTAGGATTGGGTTGGAAAGTTAAGTATTTTTCGTTTTTTTTTTCCCGGAGGATCTAAAGAAGTGGATGGTGAGGATTTGTGCGGAAGACTGGCCAAGGCATTTGGTGCGATGGTCTGTGTTAATGCTGAGGGATATAGAACACCAATCACTCATTGAGCAAGGTGGTGATAACGGGAAGCAATAAGGTTTGCAATTGGTGTAGGGTGCGATGCAGGTCACGATGCCTGGTTGTGCATTGTTCAATCCTGCTTTGCATCCAGATGTGCCTAGGGTTTCAATGAAGGATTATTGGGTGGAGAAGATGGGAATGTAATGTGCTTTGTTGTGTCAATAATGGGGATGGGGTCTGCGAATCCAAGGGGAACAGTGTGGGTTTTGAATGGGTTGGGCTGGTATTATTAATATTCACTAAATCTGGGCCAGCTTTCAGGCTGTCTTAAATCAGTTCCAGATTATTAAAATGGACCTCCAATTTAGGTCCAAAAATCTAGTCTGCAGAAGGTCAATTTTATATCTCATGCTCAGCAAGTTGGACAAGTTAGCAATCCGGCCCAAATCTTAGGTAATTTTTTAAATGGGCATCCTATAGACTCATCTCCTTCTCTGAAGCAAACCAACCTCTGACTTCTTGTTCATAGATGGAGATTGTGCAGACGGCTACCACCTTTACATTGGAAGAGATTCTAGTCCAGTTAAGTTTGAAGGACTAAAGTCCGTGAAAGCTAAGACTCGAGTTGGAGGATACTTCCATGGAGGGGAGAAATAAAAATGAGTCTTGAGTTCTGGCTGTTGATAAGGGGGGTTGTTACAGAGGACATAGAAGCTGGTGTTAAAGAAATTCAAGGGAAAAATGATGGTTCAAGAGTTGGGGGGGGGGGGGGGGGAATGTTTTGGCGTGGGAAGCAAATAGAATAAGTTTAGGGGAAGGTTCATGCTTGTCGGAAGGCGGTCCTGGTGGGTTTGGAAATCAGGGAAAGAATTGAAGAGAAGAGAGGGGTTTTGGCAAAATAGTGCCAAAGTTTTTAAGGAGAGAAGGAAAGTTATGTATTGTGGAAGATCCAAATGCTCAGAGGGTTGTAAAACCGAGAAAGATAAGGTGAAGAAGGAATAGGGGATCTCTTGGATAATGGCAGTGAAGCCCTTAGTGAATTTGGTTGTGATCACAGTTGCTTCTTCCGATTTGCTTGGAGATTTATCATATTTTTCTCCTCCACTGGAAGGTTTGGAGGGGATTCCTGTTTTTGAGGCTGGTGGTATGGATAATAAGCAATAGGCATAGTTACAGAATTCTGTCCATTCCTATGGAGAAAATTTCTTGGCAAGGATATAGAAGCACAACAATTGATGGATAAGATGGGTTTGCTAACTGAGGACTCTAATCCTAAAGGAAATGGAGTGTGATTTTTTTGTGGTAGAAGGGGAAGAAAGCCTTGAGAGGATTGGCTAATCAGAAGTGCTTAGTGAACAATGATGGAAAGGGTTTAAATAGGGGTTTTCTTGGTTAATTCTTGTTAGTTTTTATTTCATTATTTCATGTTCTTTGTTTTTTTTTATTCTTCATTTTTTTTTTGTTGTTTTGTTATTTTTTTGGACTTTCTGACCTTGTCTAGGTTGTAATTTCTCTTTCTTCTTTCTAATATTTCTTCTTTATCTTCTTTTTCTTCCTTTTTTTTTTCAAAAATAAAAAGGAAACACTTATATGGCTTTGTAACAAGTGCATAAGAATTTGTAACAAGTGCATTTGCTTCTATGAACATGTTTCGAATACATACTAATTTGCTTATACTTCTATAAAAAATTTCCAAATATTTATCAATACATGTTTCCCACTATTATTTATTATGTCTTCTATATCTGTTAATTTATGCTGGGTAGCAACTTGGGCAGGCTGGTGGGGGTTGGTTTGGCCTACCTTAACCTAACCTCATCTTTGGCTGGGCTTAGGCAGACAAAATATGCTATATTATTATATAGTGAGCCAACTCTTCTTGTGAGAGCAAGTGCATATAGGGCCCAAATGGGACCATAAAGAAAGATAGACCGTTTGATAAAAAATGTATCCAATGGCCTACTTGCTGATTAAATTTGGATCCAGTTCCATTGCAGTAAGTCCAATCAAAGTTTGTTTTGAATTTTAGGCCACTTTTAAAGTAGTCAACTTTGACTGCTTTGATTGGACTCCACCCACAATTAAATGGGGTCTCAATTTGGCTGGCACATTGGATACAAGGTAAAATTTCACTCCATCTCCATTGTTTTTATGGTCCCATGTGGGTTCCATGTGCGTTGGATTTAAGAGTGGTTGGCTCATTGGCTTATATGAGGTTGCTGTTACATTACCACTTCACCTAGAAGCTTAAGCTATTAGGTTGTAGACCAGCAATGTATATCAAGCTTCAACACTCCTCTGCATGTGCAGCCCAACAATACGTGGAGAGATAAACACATGATGAGTAAGGACTACAACTCAAGACCTCTTGGTAACCAACTCTAATACCATGATAGATTACCACTTTACCTAAAAGCTTAAGTTATTAGGTTATAGGCCAACAATGGATATCAAACTTTAATAGGTGCTAAAATTGGATTCTATCAACTATATAGAATAAATATAAGAATGCATTTATATTTTATATTTTCATAAATTCCATAATATAGTTCTATAAGCATGGTTGCTAACTAGCAAAATTGCAAAAATTGCAACTAAAGTAGCTCAAATTGTAGAACCCTTGTACAGAAATGGCACAATTCACTTGGTGAATTGTTGAATCGAATCGAATCATGTGAATCGTAAGATTCAGATGCAACTCCTCTAAAACCCAACTTAAAGATTTTAAATTTTTTGATGGCCTTTCTATTTGCTATTTACATGAGTTCTGTCCTCCAAGAAAGAAGAAAGAAGTCTGTTGGCCCTCTCATTTTGCACCTTTCTTTTCTGCCATTCGATAAGATTAGAAGAAAACCAGAGTTAGAGAAGGAAATCAGTCTTGAGAAGAAAACCAAAGTCCACTAGGTGGGTGAGCCTTTGGTTGGCATGTTGCCTTCTCCACTCTAGATTTAAGATTTGATTTTCATTAATTTTTATATTTAGTTAGTTTTGTATATGTGTTTTTAATTAAACACGATAAAATTTAAATTTTTATGGTTGTCTATTGATTCATTCCCTTAAAAACCATAAAGTTCAATTTTTTATTAAAATTTCTTCATTCCTCTCCTTATTGTTTTTCAAAGAAAGCATACACATTTTTTATTGTTAAACATGTAAACTTACACCATAAACATGAAGTTCAATTTTCAAAAAATTTTCACGAGTCCTTATCTTACTTTTTAGTGTATCTTAAACTCTTAGACTTAGGGGGCATTTGGTAAAATTTAAGTATTAAGTGCTGAACAATGGATCCAAATGTGATTTTTTGAACCAGTTCTAAATTGAAATTGAGTTGCTCACTGTATCTAAAATCTAAGGGCTTGCTGGTATCGCTGTTGTTTTCTGATTGTGTTTCTCTATAGTGAAAAAACAGATTATAAAAATGCAGTTGTTTCTGTTGTCGGTTTTCTGTTTCTGTTGCCGGTTTATAGTTGTTTGCCAAAAATTCTAATATCTAGAAATAGTTTTTTATAATTAAATTATTTATTTTATACACTTTTAAATTAAAATCAAAATTAAATGATCATATGAATTTAAATATAATTAAAATAAAAATATACATAAATTTCAAAAAATAATAATAAAGCCAATTACATAAGAATTTTACTATTTGTCAATTGTCATGTCCAATAAAATTTTTATTGTAAAGTAAATTTTGAAAGTAGAACAATTAAGTAAAATAACTATAATAAATTTTATTTTTATTATAGTAATTTTTTAAATGTGTATTATTTGTAATTTTATTATTTTAATTATATATTCATAAATATTTTTATTTAAAATGAAAATGTGCATTTTTTTAATTAAGTTTTTAATTTGTATTAGTTTTTTATTATAGTAATTTTTTAATGTGTATTATTTGTAATTTTATTATTTTAATTATACATTCATAAATATTTTTATTCAAAATGAGAATATGCATTTTTTTTAATTAAGTTTTTAATTTGTATTAGTTTTGTAAATTTTAGCCAAACAGGTTGCTGGTTTTTAGTTTTTATTTTCTGTTTCTGATTTTTGGTTTTCGTTTCTCTAATTTTTTATAATGATACCAAACAACCCCTAAATTATTTTAATTGTTTGGTATCTATGTCTAAACGTGTGTTGTTTTCAATTTTAATCTTTTCAATATTTAAGAGTATACATATTTGATAAAATTAATGAGCAATTACATAAGCTAAAGTTTTTAATTTAACATAAATGATATTTTCTTGTCATATATTTAATTATAATCACATGGATATTGAAATTTTTGTCATTTCATTTTTTTTTGAGAGATACAATTGGAAAGAGATCTTTGAATTTGTTTTAGACGTGTTTCCATGTCTGATTCTATCGAAGTAATTTCAAGAAAATTTAGAGTTGCCTCTAAATGCTCTGATATCTTATTAATTCACTTATTTAGTGAACTAGTTCAAACATAGCCCCACTTCACAGGTCATTCGGATCAAACAAACGCCCCTTTAGTGCTTTAGTTTGAGTCACATAACATGTGTCATAGTTTCATAGATACTAGCTTAACTTGATACTTGATAGAGGTGGAATGGTTAGATCATGGTATACCTAGTTTATATGGCTAGTTTTCCTCTTATATCAATATATGCATTAGGTAAATAGATCATGGTAGGATTTACACCTACAAAACTTGCTTCAAAAGCAAGTGTAATTCCAATTATCAACATGGATGATCGATATTTGTTGAATTTCAGTGTATTTTCCTATTTTACTTGTCCATATACGCAAGTTAGTTATTAATTTTTCAAATTTTGTGCTGAATCTTACTATTTGATTCGATTCTCATTTTTGGATTCATGAAATTGGGATTTTGATTCACAAATTGTATCTCAATTTGACAACTATGCTTGCAAGCAAATAACAAAACTCGAGGTATCGTTCTAGTTCCTCAACATTAATGTCATCCTCAATGGCGCAATTTGCTTCATCAATACCATGGAGATAATCATCAGCGTGTCAGCAAGTCCACCATTGATGCCATTAAATGCATTAGTGTATTATTTTGTATATTTTTCCTCAAACTTAAAATTTATGAATTGCCTATATGATGATGAAAAATAAATTTATGAGCTCATTTTCGCAAAAATTAAATTAAAAAAAAAAGAACCACTTTCTAGATTCTCTATACAAATTGTAGTGAACAAACACCAATTTAATGCTCCAAACAATTTTTTAGAATATCCAAAATTATAAATTTAACTCTAGGATTTTACAATCCTGCAATAATTCTGATCCTACCAATCCCATTGATTCTATTACGATCATTTTGACAAAGTAGGACAATCCTACGATCTGGATTGCAATTTTAACAAGTTTGTGTGAATTTTATATCTTGTATTTTTGCACGAAAAGAATATTAAATAATTATTTTCATAGTCATTTTAAATTTCAAATAAAAGGATATAACTTATACCCAATGTAGCTTGAGTTTAACAAAAATTGGCTTGGGTTGAAGGTCTAGAGGGTTGAGCCTACATTGGGAGTTCATACCTTGGGTTGAGCCTGCATTGATCCTTAGTCTTATTTGGCCTGCCTGAATTGCACCCATAATATATGCAAAGTAGATAAACTGATAATACTCCAAATATTATCTAAAGCCAGTGTTGACCTCTAACCTGACTCTGCCTGCATTGCACCCTTAATTGATGCAAACTAGGAATTAGTATGTATATGTACGTAATTGCCCCCTACTGAACTAAAATTGCCATATCTCCTCCTCTTCCTCCTCTCTCTCTCTCTCTCAGGTTCTTGAAGGAAGATCTTATCGGCTACAACAGCCTTGGGTTGGAATTGTGAACCGTTCTCAAGCTGATATCAATAAAAATGTAGATATGATTGTTGCTAGGCGCAAAGAGCGTGAGTACTTTGAATCTAGTCCTGATTATGGGCACTTGGCTGGTAAAATGGGTTCAGAACATCTCGCTAAACTTCTCTCAAAGGTATAACTTTGCATATTTGATTTGCATTTTATGCTGCCCTTTGTTTTTCAGAATGGTGTAGTCTAATGATGATTATTTCCCTGGTTGCAGCACTTGGAATCTGTGATCAGAGCTCGAATCCCAAATATCACATCCTTAATAAATAAAAGCATTGATGAACTTGAATCAGAGATGGACCACCTTGGTAGACCCATTGCTGTTGATGCAGGAGTGAGTGTGTGTGTGTGTGTGTGTGTTTTAGTTCTATTAAATGAATCAGAGTCACTTCTGTTTTCTATAATGGGAATGTTATATTGCAGGCTCAATTATACACCATCTTGGAACTTTGCCGTGCGTTTGACAGGATATTCAAGGAGCATCTAGATGGAGGGTAAGCACAAAAATTCACAAATTTTGTCTCTCACCTTTGATATCCTAATTTATTTATTTATTTATTTTTTTAAGAAAGCCATTTTCCAAGAATTTAAATCTCTAGTGTTCCATTGGTGTAGAAGTAGCTTAAGATAGATGCCATCATTTTTTTTAGGAGATTTGTGCTCTAGTCTTAGGTCATTCATTTAATTGATGGATCATATTTTGGTGCAAGGGCACCTTTAGCTTTCAGGGGGCTTTGGCCCTCCAGAAAGGTGTTAAACTCTTTAAGAAATTTTTTTATATTACGAGGAATTTAAAAAAAAAAAAAAATGAAATCTTTGTTGATGGATTTCTGAGGCTATAGGCCCCTTCAAGGTTATATTCCTGACTTCATCGCTATTTGGATGGTCTGTTGACTGTTGGACTTCAGCCAACTTGATTCTGGACAAGGCTACTTAGAGTGCTTTCAAAGTCTGTTTTCGGTTGAAAGTATTATCTGAACCAGTATATTTAGAGAAGCCCGCTCCTTTTTTAAGTAGAAAATGTAATTTATCGTTTACTTCTCAAAGATGAATGTCTAGACAGCAAAAGCATCCTTGTAAACTGTTAAAGCTTGATATACATTGTTGACCCACAACCAAACAGCTTAAGCTTTTAGGCAAAGTGGTAATCTAACATGGTATCAGAGCTGCTTCTAGTCTTGTTGCTCACGTTTATTATGTGGTATTTAAAAAATCATTGTATTCTGTATAATGGGTGATATTATCGTGTATTAATCTCTCCACGTGTTGTCGGGCTGCACGTGCAGGGTAGTGTTAAAGCTTGATATACATTGTTAGCCCACAATCTAACAGCTTAACCTTTTAGGTAAATTGGTAATCTAACATAAACCTTCTAAACCTTGAGTTTGTTACATCATGAACTACTCACAATTACCAAAAATTTGGCATAAAAACTCTAGAATAAAATCTGTAAAAGTAGTAGTTGTCACACAAATTGTAACTGACTGATCAAACAAAATGTAAGGGGAGCACTGGTGCACAGCACTCTCCATTCAAAACTGGCTGCATATCATACCAAATGGCATCGTGATATAGAACAAATCTTACTGAAGGTAAATATGGCCCTGATAGAGAAACCAACCAAGCCTGAAACAAAGGCACCTCTCGAACAATAGCAGAGCAAAGGAACTAGATATGCAGAAGATTGAAAATTCCAGCCATTTTACCATCAATTTGAGACAAACCAAGAAAAGAGAAGCATGAAAATCGGTGGCGCAAAAACATGTCGAACTGCAAGACATAAGTAGTTATTATGCAGGAAAACTTTTGCCCTGCTATAACCCCAAGTCCGTAACCTGGGTACAACCTTCGGTCTCTAGACAACACTTTTTCTTCCAAATATATCTGTAAGTTCAGGCATATGGCCATAACCTGCAAAAGATATGAGGCCAATAAGCACCAAATCTGAAACTTGGCAAAATCAGATTGCTCCATACCTACATGCTCAACTAACTCTGCACCATCTCTTTTGCTATTATGAATTTTCTTGTTAACCACAATTTTGGCGAATGGGTTTACCCAAAGCAATGAAGTGAATGTATTAAGCAAATATTTAGTATAAAGAAGCATCTTGCCAATTCATCCACAAGCAATTATTGACAAATTCCAATGGAGCTGATCTTTTCCACTTCCCTGCAGGCATGTGCAAAAAAACCAGCAATGCAACCTGTGAAAGCAGCAAGAATCCTCCCAATGCAAAGGTTTGATCCAAATCCAAATTTTAAAAAACTGAAGCAACAATGCCCAAACAAATTATAAGTCATAACAAAACCCTAAAACCCCAACAAAAACACCCAATTGCTTCTTCCAACCTCTTCAAAGCTGATCACTCAAAAGATACCTTCGTATGCAATACATACGTACCTTTGTAAGCAATACAAACACCTTAAAACTGCCTAAACACCCTAACAAAACTGGAATCAATGCTCCATTAATTAAAATTCCAATCTTTTGCTATATTTCGGTATGAATCAAAAGACAAGAAATGTTTGATCTCTTCAAAAATTTCGTATAGGAATACACTAAGAAACAATTCAATTGATCAAGATGTATAATTTTGGTTGTACTGAATCCATTTCCTCTCATATTCAGGGAAGTATAAATACCTATTATGGACAACAGGTGCATTTCTATTAAAATTTTACCTGATCTGGAAGTGGATAATTGTGTGCTCTTCAATCTGTATCTCTACTATTAATAAACAGAAGCAGAGTCAGTTTTCAATCTGCCTTTTTTTTCCCCCATATTGTTCCAAAAAAGTCTTCCTGCAGATTCATAATTAGAATAAAATTTTCAACTGATGAGTGAATTAGTAAATTGATCATATTCATTTTTTTTACACATTTCTATCCATAGCTTCCAAAAACTGTCTGTAACTTATGAAAAAGTGTCTGTAACTGCCAAAATTGGTGGACCATGTGCATTGCGCATGCCTGGAGATAAACTTAGTAAGTTTGTGGTTATCAGGTGGATTTGGTGACCCTTGCAACTTGATCCATAGGCATTTGACAGTTTTGATCTGTACTCCTGCTATTTATATGCATTATTATTTATTAAGTGTTTGTATGGATGCTTCATTTACTGCTTTAGTTTTAAATGATCTTTGATCCTGGATTTCTTGTGTTGCATTTTTTATCTTCAGACATCTGTAACGGCTATTAGAATCCTAAAATGTGTTTTGATGTGGCTTTTTCAGGCGACCTGGGGGTGATCGGATCTATGGGGTTTTTGACAACCAGCTTCCTGCTGCTTTGAGGAAGCTTCCATTTGATCGACATCTATCCCTGCAGAATGTAAAGAAAGTTGTGTCAGAAGCAGATGGATACCAGCCACATCTGATTGCCCCTGAGCAAGGTTATCGGCGGCTTATTGAGGGGGCTCTGAATTATTTCAGGGGTCCATCTGAAGCTTCAGTGGATGCTGTAAGTAATGTTTCCTGGCATTGTACTACCTTGGTTTTCTTGAATAAAAAAAAGTTAATCTAGAAAATTGTACAATTCTTTATGGAACTTGTCTCTGAATCTGATGACTGAAATTGTTATGTAGGTTCATTTTGTCTTGAAGGAACTTGTGAGAAAGTCAATTGGAGAAACTCGGGTGAGGATTAAGATACTGAAGATTTTGGTTTAATGAGTGCAAGTTGTATTCTAAATTTGCAGTAAACTGAAGGATTTACATTTGTTTTGATGGAATAGGAATTGAGACGTTTTCCAACTCTACAAGCTGAACTAGCTGCTGCTTCCAGTGAAGCCTTGGAAAGGTTCCGCGAGGAGAGCAAGAAGACTGTTGTTCGATTGGTGGACATGGAATCTTCATACCTGACTGTGGAGTTCTTCCGGAAACTTCCCCAGGAAGTGGAGAAAGGGGGAAATACAGCTGCCTCAACTGTGGACCGCTACACGGAGGGTCATTTTAGGAGGATAGCGTCCAATGTATCATCATATGTGAATATGGTGTCTGATACCCTCAAGAACACAATTCCCAAGGCAGTTGTTTATTGTCAAGTTAGGGAGGCCAAACAGTCTTTACTCAACCACTTCTACACACAAGTGGGAAGAAAGGAGGTAAGCTCTATCTCTTGCTCTCTCTGTGCACTACTGCAAAAGTTTATACGAAGATAATATCAATGTCCATATCATGCATCTAGGCTCCCTGAAGGTTCTGTCACATTGGTTTGCAACCTCCAAATATGTAGACCCAATGATAGATTTTCTTTTAAGATGCATGCATAATGTACACAAGGTTTGATTAGATGCTATTGAAAAATTTTATTTTAAATGTTCCTTTGCAAGATGCATTTGTATTGCATGATAGACCAATTAGATGATTTTCCCGGCTGCTTTACTTTTGCAGCAAGTGGTAGAGATGCTAAGTTTCCTTGCAGAAGCAGGTGTTTGACACACAACTCTCTAAACAGCGCGACATTATACACAACCAAATGGGAAACAATTGTAATATATTAGAAGTTTAGAACATGTAATATTTTTAAAGAACAATTGTGAAATTAAGTGTTAATAAATTAATATGAAGTTGACAAGTCATTGAGGTATTTTACCAATTCTTGATTGATTTTCTGATTTTATTAAATCACCTACATACCAAAGGGCAGATACTAAAGAGGGAGGAGTCATAGCTATAAGTTCATTAGGGGGTATGCGTCTTTCTTGAGAAGCTTCCTCTCTTCTTTTCTCACGTAGTGGTATCGTCAATTAGCCATGGCTGCTGTAGGACTTGAAAGGATCACAAGCATTTTGTTCAGACCAAAGGAAAGGCCTTTGATCTGAGTTTGGATAAAGTGGTGAGGGAGTTTTTCTTCTTGTTCTCGAGCACAATCCGTCTCCAAATAGGTGAGTGAGGTTTTCTTTAGTTGCGGTGAACTGATTCTCAAATGTATTGTTGTTGATTTTTGGGAAGGGGATTTGAAGTGTTTTGGATGTGTGAGGTACGGTGTGGCAATTTCACCAATGAAGTTGGGGAAATTTTCAGATTTGCTGCTCAGATGGAAAGAATGGAGGTTCTTGGTGTTTGCTCCTGGTGGGGTTGAAAGGGGATGGTTGGTGAGAGTTTGTGAAAGAATATTGTACAATACCTAGGGATTTCCTTCCTGGTAATGTTTATGTAGGCAAAGGAATATATCAAGTTAATCATTTGTGGAGCCAAGTAGTGTTGTCGGAGAAGAATCAGGTGTGTGCATGATGTGGTGATGTGATGCAAGTGGAGAAGTTTGTTCATACGCTGCAGCATCCAATCATCCTTGTATAGAGGCTATGACTCCCACAGCAGAGGCAGCTACTGTGTTGGCTGCAAGTGTTATGGAGGCAGCTAGGGTTTCTTGAGGGGCTTCAAATTCAATGGAGATTGGGTATGTGGGACTTGGTGCTCGACCATTGTTTTCAACTTGGACTATCCATTGGATAGAAAAGGAGTTGCATTAAATTCCCAGATGGGCCAGGTTAGTGAACAGGCTCAACACCTAAATGACTTTGTTCAAGACCAGGAGGCTTTTGCGAGTGCCCATGGTTTTGGCCACGGATTATGAGTATGCAGGGATATCCATATGGACGTTCGAGCAGCGGTAAGGCTCAGAAGGTTTTGGACAGTTGGGTTGCTGGACAGAAGGAATATGTGCAAGGATCAGTCGAGTCCACATGAGGCTTTAATTTGTGTGAAGGCTTCACTAACAGAAAAAAGAGGATTTATAATTGGGAAAGTGTCTGAGACTATGCATGGAAGGAGAACCACATGGGTGTTGAGGGGTCAGTTAGGTTTTCCAAATCTTCTTCTGATGAGGTGTATAGTGAGTTTTCTTTGGAAGCTGCTGGTTGCAGAAGCTCTCATATGGTTCAATTTGTTGTATGGAGTAGGGATGGAGTCTGCAGGAGCTTTGAGCATAGTAGTCAGAGGCGCAAGGCGAGCCGAGACGCAAAGGGTATTTGAAGCCGAGGCGTGAGGTGAAGGCATGCGCCTCACGAAGGTGAGGCGCACAACTATTAAAATTCTGTAAAATGCCTATTTGGGGTAATTGATATATGAACATTTGAATATCTAGTAATATTAGAATTTAAAATGCCAAAACATTCAATAGAAAAATTGGAAATTCAATGAAATTGTCAAGGCCAAAAGCATCAACAATTCAACATAGTTCAACATCAAAATAGAAGAGTACAAAACAAATTACAAAACAGTAGCTAAATTCAGTAAAAAAGGTATTATGTATTAGTTATAAACTTGCATTGAACTACATATTTAATTACATATAATATTATAAGAAGAAGCAGCAGTCAGCAGGCAGCAGAAAGAAGAAGAAGAACTGAACACGAATAAAAAGAAGAAGACGACTTATAAAGGTTCGAAGGCTCGAAGACGAGCTCGCTGCTGGTTCGAAATGTCGAAGACGAACTCACGCTGCTGGTTCGAAGGCTCGCAGACAAACTCATGAAGGCTCCTAATGGTTCGAAATGTGGAAGACAAACTCACGAAGGGTCGTTCTGGTTCGAAATGTCGAAGATGAACTCACGCTACTGGTTCAAAGGCTCGAAGACATGCTCGCGAAGGCTCCTGCTGGTTCGAAATGTGCAAGACGAACTCACGAAGGGTCGTGGGGCTTCGAAGGGTCGAAGAGGGCTAGGGCTCTTGTTTGGTTCAAGTCGAATGAGGGCTAGGGCTCTGGTCTCTAGCTATTTCTTTATTTAACAGGCTCAAAAATTTCAAGGCTCGCCTCACCTCGCCTGGCGCCCCTCCGCGCCTCTTGCAAGTTGCCTCGCCTCGCATGGGTTGAGGAGTTGGCCTCCTTGCCTCTTTGCGCCTCGCGTCTAGGAGGCACGCTTTTAACAACTATGGCTTTGAGTTTAGAGGTTTTGCATGGATGGAAAGGACTGTGGAAATAAAGGTTGGCAAGCCATACAATAAGCAAGAAGAGACAAAGGTGCATATGTGTTGTAAAGTGAGGCACAAGAGCCTAGGCAAGAGAAGCTCTCTTGCTAATAGTCAAATGAATTTCAATTTGCAAATGAGTAAGCTCTTAAAAAGAGCTAAGAATTGAAATTTTATATTGAGGAGTCTCATGCTCTTAGAAAGAGCTAATGATGGAAATTTTATATCATGGAGTCTCATAATTGTTCTAAGATAGGGTTAGAGGACAATGAAAGGAGTCGTATTGAGGAGGAAAAGAAATGGGGTGATATTTTGGAAAACAAGAGATTATAATGGTTATTTCTGTCGTGCTAGTGGTTTATTAGTAGATGAGGTTTGTCAACGATTTGGATATGTTTTTTTTTTACTGACTTGGGGATATTTCTCACGTGTCTTCCCCTCCACTTGAAGGTTTGGAGGGTATGTATTTTTGAGGAGGATGTTGGGTGAAGAATTGCCAATGAGTAATCAATGTAGTAATGGGATTAACCTGCCCCTGTTGAGGAGGTTAGTGCTATGGATGTCAAAGCTCAACAGGTGATGGATAAGATGAGCATTTGGCTGATCCTGGAGGGAATAAAGTTCATTTGAATGGTGGAAAAAGAAAAGTAAAGAAAGGACAGTGCTGATTAGAAAATTTGCAGTGCTCTGGGAACTATGATGGAAAGGGTTTAAAGAATGTTTCTTGTTTAGGGTTTGCTAGGTTTCTTTTCCTCTTCGATCTTTTCCTCCTTTTCAAGAATCTCTTGTCCTCTCCAGGGCATGGTCTTAAATTTCCACAAAATTATTGAAATTTCCATTGAAATTTTGGCTTTCCATCCCACGAAATTTCAACAAATCATCTAAAATTTATCAAAATCTTGAAATTTTAGCAGAATTTGTTGAAATTTTAACTGTAGAATGAAATTTATGGAAACTTATATGTGAGGTTTGACACAGTGAAATTCCTCTTTTAATTATCATATATTGAAGCCAAAGACATCAGCTACAACATTTTAATTTAACTTTTTATTTCTACATCATCTTTCTTGTATAATAAATAATATTTAATTGATTTATGAATTTCATCTATATTAACTGAATACATTTCATACAAGTATTACATCACAGCTACTGCACCTCGTACATAACATGCTTGTCATTGATGTATTTAAGATTCAAATTTTAGTGGAAATTGAACTTTAAGACTTTGCTCCTAGTTTGTAATTTCATTTTTCTATTTCTTAATGAATTTTTTTTGTTATAATTAAAAAAAAAAAAAATAGTATAAAGTTTTATTTCCTTTATAAATATATTATTTTCACTCTCTGTGCATGTTAAGTGATACTGTTTTTATTTCATACTAGTCAATATGTCATGTTTGTTCCATGTGATTGTGTATAGTGTAATTTTTTTTTATAATTTTGAATAAATTCGAGATATATGTTTAAAACCAATTAATAATATATTGTCATAATTTAATTTACAAATATTATAATGTGAATATTCAAAGTTATTTATAAAAATTAATACTCTGTTTAAAAATTATAAAATAAAAATATTGACATGAGATGCTATTATAACATAATTTGACATGAATGATAGGAATACCTAATTAAAAATATGAAAATATTGATTTTGAATATTTACATAACATTATAAATAAAAAAAATTAATAAGTAGATCTTTTGTTATTTTTTATTGTATAAAAATCTCAATGTATGGCTTCTTCCATAGCTTTATTATAATATCTAAGTTGTGATTTGCTACTAAAATGAAAAATCATAATAATTGTTATTTTTTGTTCAGTTAACAATCGATTAATGATTTTTCAAATTTCTAAATAAATTTAAAATTTATTATTTGGAGGGTACTTATAGGTCTATAGCTTCATTTCTAAAATTTATCTTATATAAATTATATTATTATTTATCTAGACACTGCACTACTGAAGACATTAAAGAAATTTACCTATTTTATTTCCATGGATGTACGTTTTATTTAACATTTATAATGCCATTGCATTTTCATGTATGTTTCATTTAGTATGTGAATTTGCTACTTCCGGTGCCTATGTTTGAGACCAATACTGTATTGGTTAGAATCAATTAGGCAGGGGCAGTAAATTTATATGTTGAATGGATTCAAACTGGAGTCTTTTCTTTTTCTCCCTCTACTACCTCTGTGATTGTAATAATTGGTTTTGACATCAATTTTAGGGTAAGCAACTAGCTCAATTGTTGGATGAAGACCCAGCCCTGATGGAGAGGAGACAAGAATGTGCAAAAAGGCTTGAATTATACAAGTCAGCCAGAGATGAGATTGATTCTGTATCTTGGTCTAGATGAAAGTAATGTATTTTTCACATTTCCTTGTATATTGGTGATTCATTCCAGGCCTTTGTCAATGACCCTCGCATTTTTTCCACTTGCCTCGTGTGATTCGTATATATGGACAATGTGCACATGTAAAATTTATTGGTCAATATATTGGATTGTCCTAGTATAGCTGATATTCTTATTTTTAGGTACGGAAGTGTTTTGTGAAATCAACTCCAAATTATAGGTCCTTAGTTTTTGTTGTGTACGGTGGACAACCCTGTTGGAAATCGATAAATTTCCAGAGCTAGAAGTGGGAACTTTAAGTTCCATGTTAATGGACATGCATTTCTGGCTGAGTTTTGATATGTGTTATACATTTTCATGTATTCCATTTCTGGTGGCAAAGAAATTTGTATTCATTCTTCTCCATCCTAGTCTATTGGCTATCACTAGCAGACGGATGCTCCACTGGGGAAGCAAATCCCCTCTAAAAACTTGGGGATTCAAACTCTTTTACTGTCAAATTGGAGTTCTCTGTGCCGCTAATGCAATCTGATGCCTTGTTCCAATCCTTCTGTGAATTAATGTAGTGTTCCTTTAATTGAAGTCATCTTGAGTTGATTTTAGCAATGTATTTTCTGTTCTTTTTTTGGATATTGCCGGGTGTCCTGGGCTTACGCACCAGACTAATTCTACGCCTATGCCAGTTGTGCTCTCGACCAACACGTAGGAGGTAAATCGCGGATGTGCGTTACAAGCGGTAGGGTTCGAACTCCAGACTTTACCTTTGTCCAAGGCTGTCTGTCGCTTGTCCTTGCCACCTAAGCTTATGCCCGGGGGCTTAGCAATGTATTTTCTTGATTCAATCAAAGATTGTTCAGCTTCGGTTCATGTTAGGTTTTGATGCTCGTCTAGCAGTGTATATGCAATGCTCTTCTATTGAGGATGCAATATCACTGTCTCTCTTGTTCAGTGCAGTATAGGGTGTGATTTTCTCTTGTTTCTCCTGTTTGGTGATTTCTCTTATGGGTTTCGATTATGTTGTGCAAATACTATGCCAACTAGTAAATTGAATGGTAGTAATAAGTAGTAATTTGTGACAATGTTCAAAGGTGGCTAGAATTTCTCTCATTGGTCAAGGGAAGTATTGTTAACAAATGCGTACATATTTAAGTTAACAAATGAGATTGTATGCATATTTGAATGTGCAAGGACATATCAGATTATGTGAAGTTTCTATTTAAGTTAACAAATGTGTCGGATCTCTTTATTCCTTAAGCTTCTTTGAGTTGTGGTGGATAAATTGGTCAGAAAAAAATTTGTGGAGGTGGAGAGTGGAATTGTGGAATGTTCTTCATGTTAATGTTTGAGAGATGCAGACACAAAGGGAATTTCATCAACTGAAATATCTCTTGGAGGAGCTACACTTCCTTTATTTGTATGCTTATTCTCAAGTACTTATGATTCGTATGCAAAAATAGAATGCAATATGAAACGAAATTGATTTTTTTAGTTTTGCACATTTGCCATATAATTTTTGATTCCATTGCTCTTCTAATTCATTTTCTTCTAGCATTCCAAATGGTGGGTTGGCACATTGTTTGGCTTATCTAGGTAGACCTAGTTTTTGTACTTCTTCTAGTTTTCCTTTTAAACAATGGCTTAAAAATTTAATAGCTAACCAATGGATTTTACATTTCTATTATTGGCATTAGGACTGCAAAGCTCAGTCCTTTTTAGAGTGAGTTGTAAATTTAGTTCAAATGAGTAGCGTGTTTATTTTTGAGTTGTAAATTTAGCTTCTGGTGTAATTTTAGTTCAAGCTAATTGTAATTGCACTGTTTGGATTCCTTCTTGTTAATTGGCATATATTATACATGGCGTGTGGAAATAGGGTGCCTTGAGAGGGTACAAAATGCTCTTTTCTTTTATGGAGTTGGAAATCCATATTATAGAGTTTATATTTAATCTAAGATTTTTTTTTTCTTTAAATTGCATCATTTAGGTTCCTTGCTCTTAATTGAAACTTACTGTGATATGGATAACCATTAGGCAGCAGTAAATTACTTTCATAAATTGCATGGTTGTTAGCTTTTGTTTATATTTGTGTGTTGTGCATTAGTTATGTTTTTGTTTAATTGATATTGAAAATTTTATTTAATTTATTAGTGTCCGTAGAGACTTACATGAAAGGAAATTAAGAAGTTGATAACAAAACAAAAATAAGAAAGGAGAGAGAGAGAGAGAACTAGGATTTTTTATTTTTTATTTTACAAAATAAGTTGTAAGGCAAGTGTTCTTAATTTTCATTTATTCATCTAGGGATTTTGGATAAAAAAAATTGGTAGTTTTCAAGGAAAGGGTAGAAACCTGTATATTTTGAATCACAATAAGAAAAGATTTTAAAGTTGTTCATTGGTTAGTATAGATAGCAACACATCTGTTTTTGGTTTTGTAACTACATAGTATATTTTTTGTACAAGATTTATTTTGGCGTTGTGAGGATAAATAGTGTTTACTTGCTATGACATAACATATGTGTGCATTAATTGAATTCTTCTTGTGTGAAATGGTAACTCTAGATAAAGATATTGTTTAGAATGAGGAGCATGTTCATGACAGCATGATTATACGTGCATATGAAGAAATCACATCTTGACATGGTGAAGTTCTTATATGAATAAATGGAAACTAAGAATGTTTGCGGAGCTCATAGTTGCTCACTCTATTTACATAACAATTTTGGTTCAATTACATTGAAGGAAAGCCTGAGTACTAGCTACAAGACTATCGAACAATTTTTAATGTTCTCAAACAAAAGATAAAGGAAAATGATTTAGTGCTCTTAAATGTGACAAGCCTTTCAAAACCAGATTGATGGTTCCAGCTTTGCTTTATGAGCATTCTCTAATACAAAATGGTAGAGATTGATTTCAATTTGAATATAAGGCACAAATAACCAACCAAGTGAGACACCCTAAATAGAAAGGCCAAGTTGGCAAGGTTAAAGCTTGTGAACCACATATCAACTAGTAGAGTTACATCATCAATAAAAAACCTCATCAAAAGCACTAAAGGATTGATAGTCAGGTTGGACCATTGGTGAAACTTGTTTAAAGAGAGGAGAACTTGACAATTTTGTGTGAAAAATGCCTTTTTGACAACAAGATAGTAGTGATTTTAAGTGCCTATAGAAGGGAACCTGCAAAGGATGCTATTGAAGGAATGCCATGAAACCTTGTGGGTGGGTCTTTTGGATTGACAACAAACATATGAATGTCATGAAACCTTGTGGGTAGGTCATTTGGGTTGGTACCAAACATATGCTTTAACTAGATATTAGCCGCAAGCAGAAGTGGATGTGATGAGGATGAGATATACAAAAATCTATCAACAAAATAAAGTTGAAAGGCAAAATACTTCTAAGTTGTTAAAATCATTGTCCATAGTTGCAAGGCTATAGGGGAGCGTTCTCTTGATCTATTTCATTACTTCCTTTCCATATATTTGAAGATTTTGATGCTATTTTCGTAATAATTGATTGATTTTCCAACTATGAAACTTTAGTGCCGGTTCCAAAGCATTGCCCTACAAAGATTACAACTTAACTATTCTTTGAAAAAAAGTGGTGAAGTAGTGGGGAGTTTCAATGAGATGCAAGCTTTTAATAGGATCATTTTGGCCTGAACTCTTTTGATTTTTCTGATCAATCTATAACCATTGCACTAGCTCTTGCTCCTAAATAGATGGTTGGATATAATACTTCAACGGGTTATTGGAAGAATATACACACCACTTTTTGAAAACCAATAAAAAAAATTTTCATTGTCTAAAGTAGCTCTTTTTTATTTTTAACTCTAAAAATTATTCCATAACTAACAAAATTCCTTTCAAGATTGTCCCATGTCAACAAGTAGCTTTGCTGCACACCCTTTGTTTGTGACATTTCTGTGTACCTCCTGAGATATGGTAATGGTTTCCAGGTTATGACAATCGCCTAAGCATGTGACAAACAAAAGTGAATCACATAGCTCGACGTCACTAAAAGAAGTATAATAACAAAGCACCTATGTGACATATATGACTAGTGTCGCTTGGACATATCACAATTGCCTATGTGAGCCTACCATTTATCACCAAACCATGTACCATACATGGAATTGCAAGGAAGATTGTGCACCCATACAGAGGTCATTCATTCACCAAGGGAGGTGAACAATTAATTGTCAACCTACATCAAACCAAGGTTGCTCAATTATAAGCGATAAGGCAAGCAATCGTAGGGGCATGAGAGTAAACTATAATAATTGGACCATTAAGACTTAGAAACAGTCCTAATTTATGACTAGACCTTTAAGTGCTTTGAATTTATGACTCGTAACCCATTTTGGGCACAATTTGGGATAAATTATGATTCCAAGTTTGACTTGGAAAAAGGTATAAATATGTTATTAGAAGTTGTAATATACCTTTAATACATTCAATTTGTGCAATGGAACAAACAACTATCACTTTGGCTTCCATGCTACTTTATCCCTTTATTTGTATCTCTTATTGTCTCCACTTTCCTGACTTTACCCCTCACTCTTTCTGTAACGACCCGAAATCTATACCATTTTTTTTTAATTAAACTTTACTATATACTGAAACTTAATTTACTCTTATACCCTTGGATTATCTACTATAACATCTCAGGCCCCAAAAGAGCACTGAGGTAACCTTGTTCATTTTGCACACCTATACAGTGGGAAACATAAAACTGTACATCCATATTTACAATACCAGAATTCAATAATTCCCCAAAATATACATACACAAAAACACATCTCTCAGTAATATCCACCAAAATCCTGGAAAACTACCCAAAAACACATCTCCCTGAAAAAACTTACCCCATAACCAGCGCAGTGCAACAATCCCTCTATCGGTGAGCCTGATGTGCTCGTCTAGTTGGATCACTTGAAAAATGTTAAATCATTGGGATGAGACAAAACTCAGTAAAAGAAAATATGCTATTACTAGTGTGTGGTGACTAAGTTTCATAAATATTATACTGATAAATATTTGCAACTGTAAAAACTGGTAAAATAATATACAGTACAACTTGCATCTATTATAGTTTAAAATACAACTGTAATATTTGAGTTTTCTATTTTTTCATACTTCTAGTATCATAATATATCTGCTGATATTCTGTAAATCTGTATATATATATACATAACTATAATATTTACCCTGAAAAACTGTACGTCATGATTTAACCCCTCATGACAGGGTTGTGCGGCTCGTAGGTGGGACTTAACTCTGGATGGCCTACCAGGATAAGTCAACTGTAACTCTACTAATCCTTAGCCCGACCATCTGTAATCCCTCCAAGGCACAGTACTGGTATCTACCTCGTCAAACCGGCCACCTCAACCCAATCTTCTAGGGAGCCTGCAATCACTTCAGGCACAGTTGACGGAATCCTCCACACTCTATCTGAGATGTGTGGTTGCACTCTGATCTGTAATAACAACGATACCGTGCTCTGCTGATATCTGAACTGATTCATCAGGATTTGATATTGTATAATACTATTTTCTATATATACATCTTACTATTTCATCATGATTCCAAAATAACCATAACACCGTAAACTGTTATGAAAATATTGTAATATCTGAACTATAATAGTTGTAATAACTGATCTGTAATATATGAACTATAATAGCTGTCATAATTGATCTGTAATATCTGAACTGTATAAAGTGTAATATCGTAGTGTTATGGTTTTAAAGTTTTGGGAATCATGGTAATCTGTAAATGCTATAAAATATCTGTCTATATATACACTGTAATTCATAATTCTGTAAAATCTGATAAAACATAATTCTGCATAAATACTATAAATCATAGTAATCTGAAAACTGTAGGATTCTTATACTGATATGATAATGTCTCATGCCACACAACTAAATAAATAAATATTCTATATTCTAAAAATTGTATCTTCTAATATACAAATAATTTGCGTACTAGATAATAATTTGGAAAAACATATAATTTTTTGATAAACATTCCAAAATTTCTAGCATAGGATATTTCTCTTACCTATCTGACTGGGAGGCTTGCCTCCAATTCAACCTTCATGCCCTCGGCATACCAACCTAAAAATCCTATAATTATATATATACAAATTCTCCAGTAAAAAACTAAATTTCCCAGAAAATCATCATACTCACATTTCCTGAATCTGCCTATTCGTAATTTCCTAAACTATAATTTACCTGGGTTCCTGGAAACATAACTGCTGAGGTCCTCAACCCATGCCTGCAGAGTCCCAAAAACACCCTAACCCTGAAATCATAACACCCTAATTTTACTCCACAAAACACCAACATATTCTCATACAATACAAAATCTAGGCACAGATAAACCTAGTAATACTGAAAATACCAAAATAATCTACTTACCCTGAAATTGGGATGGTGCCCAAACTTCTCAAATCAACATTCTGCTCTGGTTAGGTTGTAGAAAATCTCCCCAGGATCACCATGGTAGCTTCTAATCGTCGAATCAGGGAGAAACGGAGCTGGAAATCTAAAGAGAAGAAGAGAGCACTGAATTCTAGTGAGAGAAAGGGGAAGAAGACGAATTTTTCACTGAAAAGTGAATTTTTGGTTGTATATAAATGGCTGGCCACGTGGCCTCGTCGACGAGCCACGTCGCCTCATCAACGAGACCAAGAAGGAGGTTCGTTGACAAACACATAACCCTCCTCGGTGAATCTCAGGCCCTGAAATCAGCCCTCTCGGTAAGTTCTCGTCGACGATACATGTGTCCCCTTCGACGTGCCCAAGAAGAGTGCTCGTCGACGAATGCTCTGTGCTTGTCAACGAGACCTTGCTGAGTCCCCCCTTTGAAATTTCCTTTTCTCTCATTCCTTTTATTATTTAATTGCAATAATTCTTCGGGTCTCTACACTTTCCCTCTCCTTATCTTTTCTAATTTAGTTCCGGTCCCCTCTCTAATTTTCTTTCCCCTTTCTACAATTTCTATAGCTCATTCATTATTCTTATCTTACACCTCTAATGGGCCTAGTATGACAAGTCCATCATCTTCCTATCTTAATCACATCATGACTTCAAAAAAGGATTGATTTTTTTTTATCAAACACCCTTGATGGCTCCGTACAATACAAAGAATTTAGAAGCATATGATTTTACAAATAATGGATATAAAATGAAGAAATAGCTTAATCTTATTTCAGAGAAAGCCTTAAAATGCATGAAGAAATGGACAAACAAGGGCAACATCTGCAATAGTTTGAAGTTAGGGGCTTTATATTGATAAAAATCCCACCATAAATGTATCCCTTCCTCTGTAACAAGGTTAGGGGATTCATAGACAAGTATGAAGGACCAATCCAAGTCATTAAGAATGTCAAATGGGTATGATATCTAGTTGAATCACTAAAGAAGATGACTATTAATCAAGATTTCATTTCAACAAGTTAAAGTTATATCATGATATAAATGAAGAAGATCCAAGTAAAAAAGGCCACTTATTTAAAGAAAAGAAGCAACACCAAAAAAAAAGTTGAAGATATCATTTTTCAGAATAGTCAACAAGGATGAAGATCACTAAAAGCAAAAATACCTAGTCAAAAATAAGGGATTGGGAGAAGAATAAATTACTGGGGGGAAGACTGAAGTCCTTTAGCAACCCATGTGAAGGACTATAGTCTTCTTGAATTCAAAGACAATTAGGAAAAAGGCTGAACACTAGACATGCTCCAAATAGAAGATGGAAGACTTCTTAAAATGCAAGTTGGTAAGGATGTTGGAAAATCAAGTGAAGGAGAATGCCACAGGGTGACAATATAAAGGGATATTAGGGGGAGGGGATGAAACTATATGTAATTATTGATTGTAATTGAAACTCTATATGAATGTCTTATATTGTTGGGTAATTGATATAGGTAAACCCTTCTATACATGTCTATTGTCATCATGTTTGTTGTGTGTGCTATTACTTTATGGATGCTTATTATGTATTTAGCTCTTGGTTATGTGTATTATAACTCTAGAATTGCCTCCTTGGCTCATGTTAGTTATATAATGCTCATGCACATAGGATCGATTGAGTAAATGATGGTTGATTTGTTTGGAAAGGTCTTTGAGTACCCTAAATTTGACTTACTACGGACTTGGCACATATCTCAAAGCGAAATTGTCAAAATTTTTGAATGGTTGTTGGGTGGCTAGTAGGTATGGTACTAAGGTAAGACTAATGTATTTGATATTTTAATTATTGCTTAATCATTACTGGCAAATTAGCTTGTATGTTTGCCATGCACGTAGACCTACATTTACTTTAATATTTCAATACTAACAATGCGACCTCATGTCTATGTCAACTAAGTTTAGAGGCCCTTTAGGGATTCTATTTTTATTGCTATGATTGCTCTTTGAGTAGTTCATGAACTATAACTTTATTTCCATAATAAGAGGCTGACAGATAGATTTTTCATCAAGTTAGGCACTTCAAAGGATGGTTGATCAACAATAGAATATCCACTAGGATTGAGCCTTTTATTGCCTTTTCAAGCACAATTGAACCCAATAAAGACCAAGCTCCATCCATCCATTCTTCATTTTAGAGCTAGGCATTGAAATATGTATTTGACCAAATTATTTTTGTGAAATCACACGCATAACCAGGGATGATGAATTATGGATTAATTTAATCACTATAAAGTACAAATACATAAACTTTTTTCATTGGAAAATATTTACATTCTATCATTTTCAAATCCTGACTTACTTATTCATGTCCTTCTATAAAGACCCGAAAATTTAAAAGGATTAAAATAATTTGAAAAAAAAATAGATAAAATAACAAATAAATAAATAAAAGGAATGGCGTGGGAAAAAGAAAAAAAATTAAAATTAAAAAAATTAAGATAAATTATATAATTAGTTATTAAATTAAACATTTTTACATTGAATTTAAAAAAAAAACTAATTGAAATAAGAGAAATATATATATACATATATAGGTAAGTTATTATAATATATATATATATAAAGTAAAAGAAGAAAGAAGAAGAAGAAAGAAGAAGAAGAACAGAGAGGAGGCGGCCAAGCCCCCGTGAAAATATTTCTTGCACGTCTGTCTCCGTCTCTTTCTCTCTTAATTTTTCAATGAGTTTGCAGCGGATCGGAAAATGGAAGGTGTCGTTGGATTCCTGATTCTGCTGCCGACATTTCTACTATAGCATATTTTTCATGGGAACGGCTTAGGCACTGCTCCTGGGAAAAGGTAATTTTTCTTCATTTTCTCAATTTTACTTTAAATCTGCTGTTAAATCGGCGATCGGGTACCACCACGTGGTCTTAGTTGCGATTCCCGTCATTTTGACGTGGATAAATTTTCAATTGAGGTTTTCTAAGTCTCACTCCAAAGCGAGAGTGAGATTTGGAAATTTTGGTAATTTGACTATATTTAAGAGTATATTTATTTATTTAGAATTTATGGGTTTAGGAAATATTAATATAATATTTTATTCAGTATTAATTACTTGGAACTAGAATTTTTGATTCAGGGTCTGGGTGAGCGCCGCAGGTATTTTTCGGAGTTCCTGTTGGCGTAGTTCAAGAAATTAGGTAAGGGAGAAATTTATATATTAAATTGGGTTTTTCCTGAATTAAAAATGACTATGTGTTATTTATGTATATGTATTTTCATGTGGGTTTAAAATGTCAGCCAGGAAATTTATGTTTTCTGAGCCTAGGATTGTCGATATAATCATATATATGAAAGTGAACGAATGAAAGTGAAAAGAATTTTCTAATGAATTAAATAAGAAATGAAGTGTATTTTGAGCATATAAATGTTAAATGTGGGTTGACTTATTTTATGAGAAATATGTATGAATTTTACTGTTAAATTGTGTGGCATGAGATTCTGTAAAAATATATGTTAAATATATGAGATGTAGACCAAGTAAGTAAAGCAATGAGAATAAATATGATATGGACAATGTTGCCTGTATATGTTAAATGCAACCATGTAAAGGTACAACAGCTGAAAGCCGGATTAACAGATTCTAGCGCATTTCTATGCGGACTAACAAATGACGGTTAAAGAGCAGTTGTAGTACAAAGGAATGAAATGAAAATGTTATGAAATGAAATGAAATGACAAGGAATGACAATGCAATGAAATGAAATGTGAAATGTGAATGATACAAATGGGAAAGAGTCACTTAAAGTGAAACACAAGGAAATGTTAAGTTATGAACATGAAAGAATGTGAATAATTGAATAGCGATGGAAAGAATGATGTATTATGATATTAGAAGTATTTATGTATGTAGAACATGTTACGTTTAGGCGGGGCGCACTCTTCGCCTGAGGGCTTGTTGAGTAAGGCGAGTGCATTAATAGCTTCAGATGTAGCAGTAGCTGCATAACGCACTAGGGTAGAGGGAACCTACTTGTATGAGTGGGTAGAATTCTCTATCCTTAGGGCATTTGCCGGTAAACTGTTGTTGAATGCGTGAGTACGAGATCAAGTTAACACTTGAGGGCTTACTGAGTAAGGTGAGTGCTCTGGTATGCTTCAGTAGTGACCTTCGAGTTACCTAAGTATCAGAGCAGAGGGGTGCTACTTGTATGGGCGGGTAATCACCCCTATCCTTGGGTAATCTCGTGGGTAAACCTTTGCATGTGATTGTTAGGTTCAGAAAATGACTTTTAGTATTATGTTAATGATTTGCAAATATTATAAAATGATATGTATAATCTCATGATGGTCACACACTGAGTTTAATATATTGTTTCTTCCCTTACTGAGATTTGTCTCACCCAAATATAAATGTATTTCTTTTTTAGGACATCCTCGAGGTCGAGCTTTGAGAGCTCGAGATTTTTATAGCATTATTGAGAAATAGAAAAAGAAAAGGGTATATTTCTACGTTAATTTTGGGGAATGTAAATATTTATGTTTTATGTTTTTATGTTTCAAGGCTATTGAGTAAGGAATGATTGTGAAAATATTGAATTGTTTTGAGAGTTATGTATTTATGGAAATGTAGGTGATGGATAATTTATTATGGATTATAAATAGATTTTAGAAAACTTTGGTATTATAATTGGGAGATTATGTTTATGTTTTCCGCTGCGTATATATTGATTATGGATTATTAGAGATTTTATCAGGTATAATGCGCTGGACCCAGATTTAAGGGTTCGGGATGTTACACCTTCCACATTGTCATGTGCAAGCATGCTTCTTATGGATAGCTCTATAACATATCTATACAATTTCATTGGGTTTTCCATATATCGAAGGTATCAACATTTGAATTTTTGAAAGATAGCTTTAAGCTTCTTGAAGGCCTCTTCTTGGATTTTTGTTTGCCATTTGATTTCTTTATAAGACTCAAGCTTTGATAAATGTGCAAAGGCTCTTGTTTTCATGTTATATTCAAAAAAAAAAAAAAAAATGATGTAACATATTCACACTTCCCAATAATCTTTACAATTCTTTCTTGTTAGCACAACGCTGAGCCATTATAATAGTTTGAGCTTTATTCTATCCATATTAATTCCTCTATTATGAATTAAAAACCTAGGAATACCTACACAACCTCAAAAGCTCTTTCAAATCTTGTAACTATGTTTTAATTTGATACAATCTGCAAAAGTTTGATATTTTACTATCATGTCATCGATATTGACTTCCTTGAATTTGCCTCATATGCTATGGAAAATTATGTTTATAACTCTTTGATGAGTGACCTTGACATTCTTTAACCGGAAGACGTTACCACCGATTCGAATATGCCAATAGAATAAGGACATTTTAATGTTGTTTTATAAACAACTTGCTTAGCTATAAAAACTTGGTTATTAAAACATCTCATACCTCAAAAGCCCCATCGATTAGTAAGATTGTAATGGACAGTAAATACTTATTATTATTATTATTATTATTATTATTATTATTATTATTATTATTCATTTTTCTTTGCCACATAGACAACATTCGATAATTATTCCAAATACCTGATTATTCACATGAACTTTTACAAAATGCTCTGTGCCACTTTACTTTGCTAGATTTCCTCTCATGAGATTGTTGCTGTGATCTTGTGATAAGTACTAATGCATTCTATGCATCTTCTAAAACATTATACAATATAATTTTTGAATTTTTTTTGGGACTTCTATAAAAAGGCAGCCCGGTGTACAAAGCTCCCGCGTATGCGGGGTCTAAAAAATGGATGGATCACAATGAGTTTATAGTACACAACCTTATCTTGCATTTTTGCAAGAGGTTATTTACCTATTTTTCTTTTGTTCTACTTTAAAAAATTGGGTGATGTTGGTGGTTTTGGGATTCTTTTTAATACAATTTATATAAACCAACGCACAACATACAACTATATTTGCATTTTATACAAATTTTGTTTTGATTTAAAAATTTGACATGGCTAGAATCTTAAATTTTATGAGAATGGAAGATTCTTATAAAATATGGGCATCACATTCTCATCTTTCTCGAAAGGTAAGTTTCCTGCTTTTGGGATTGACTTGCCCTCACTATTTTGGTCAATTGGACACCAATGCCTTAATATTTAGTATTATTACGAGCTATTATAGTATTCAAAACAACAAATTATTAACAAAAAAATAAAATTATTAATAATTTATAATGTTTTCAGAAACAATGCCCTGATGAATTTTAACCCTTAACAGATGAGGCATAAGCCTTGAAGCATTGAGGTCTAAAACTTCTTGAGAATTTTATTTCTATATAAAAGTATGTAAATAAATTATAAATACTTTAAAAATAAAGAAAAATAAGAAGTAAAAAAATTCATATGATTTTGAACAACTTATTAGTGATTAAGTAAACCATGACAAGAAATTCAAATTATTTTTGAGATTTAAGATGCAACTCTTAATTATTTTGGGCAAGTTGAAATTAAAGAGTTTTGGAGATTACTTATACTGCCACATTCATTTTATATGAATGAGTAATTAAATTTCCTAACCATTATTATTAATCTTGGTTGGCTAGCCTCAATGTGTACCTTAATTCCTTGACCCAGCCTTATAAAACATTATTATTATATTATAGCAACATACTGTAATAACTAAAATTATTGTCCTATTATTTTGGTTAATTAGAATACTAGGTATTAATTTTTTTTAAATTTATAATTGTGTAAAGTTTTAGGATATCTATTTAATTATATATATATATAAATATATATAATTATTATGTTTCAATTAATTTTTAATTTATTAACTATACAAATGTCAAAGGGTATAATGATAATTTTAAATATATCTATAAAAAATTTCACAATTAATCAAATAAATATTTATGGTTAAAAGGTTTTATAATACGAATCAAACAAAATATTTTTCAGAGACAAACATACGATTTTTATGAATGAAATCTTTAAAAAATATTATTTATATTTAAGAGGATAAATTTTAGATTTAAAATTAAAATTTTTTAATATTAAATAAAATTTAATATAGTTTTTTATTACATTTTATCTAAATTTACATAAATATTTCAATCTCTCCCCTCAAACACATGTTAAATTGTTTTTAATTTTGTCAACCCCGTACTGTGAGTCGGACAGGTGAAAACTCGCTTGGGAAGCCAGTGAGTCCGGACTCGTTGAACTCCTAGAAGAATGTTGTAGAGAGAACAAACCTCGGGGCCAAAAACCCGAACCATTGTGAGGGGGAGAGAGAGAGAGAGAGAGAGTGAGGGAGATGTTGATGAGCGGAGGTTCTAATGTCATACAGCTATGGCAGCTTCCTTCAACCAAACTTCTACTGAGAAGCTCCAACTTGGCTAAAGGTTCGCTATCTCTCTCTCTCTCTCTCTCTCTCGTCTTTTTTTCTTTTCATGAATGAGTTCATCCTGAATTATATTCTGTGATTACATGGACTTATTACATATGAAAAAAAATGCTGGCACACTTAAATTCTATTATACAATTTTCTACTTACATTAATATATTTTTTTGATATTCATATATGCATTTATTTGGTAGAGCACTCATGTCAAAATCTGGTTTATCCCTTAGAAATTTACGCGGGTTTGAGATATTTCATGTTTTGGCCTTGCATTTTGCCTATCGTACGGCCTTCAACTATCTTCATTTATATATATTTTAGTTATTACAATTTTTCATCCAGCTAGTTTATCAATTTTTTTAAGTTTCTTTTAGTTTATAAATTCAAACTCCCCCTGTCAAATGCAACTTTCTCTTTCCGTGTTTCGTTCTTCCATCTTTATGTTAATTTTGTAGTAAATACTAAGGGCTCGCCTAGTTGCGGAAACCATTTTCCATTTTCTAATCTTTAGTTTTTCAAAGAATTATAAAAGTTTTAGCTTATTCTTAAAATTTTCAAGATTCTATTGAAAAGATAGAAAATGAAGAGTTTGTTTAAATGTGCAAAACAAATTTTCATTTTCTATTTCTAGATTTAAAAAAAAAAAAAAAAAGATAACTTATTTTTCAATTTTCCAAAATTTATATAAGATAATATTCAGAATCATGGATTTTGGGGGTTTGAATTTGGATTTGTGTTGATTAAGAAGAAACTCTATGCATAATCCACACAAAGTCCAATATCTGAATTTCATTCTCCCATATGTAAAGGAATAGTTAGAAATCTAGAAAAATAATGAAAAGATGTTTTCCAACTTCTCTATAAATTTAGAAATTTGGGAAACAAGATGACATTTTTGTAATTTTTTGAAAAATTTAAAATGAAAATGAGAATTAATTTCACAAGTAAATATTGCCAAAACTGTTTATTGTTGTCCATTATTTTACATAAATGTTATAAAAATGAAAAATTTGCTAACTTTTTCGTAATTTTTTGGAAAACTAAAATGGAAAATGAAAACTGTTTTCCATGACTAAGTGGGTGCTAAAATTGTTTCTGTGTTTATACACATCTGTACGTGAACACATGAGTATGCAGCAGACATACACTTCACAAATTAAAATTCTACTGGTGTGATGATAACACTTTTTCCAATATACATACGCTGCCCTGAATGCAGGTCGACATATGCTACCTGGAGAAGAAATCTACCCTGTCATGTGCTTTTGTAAGAAACTGCAGACTATGACATATGAAGTTGTGAAGGGAAGCTATGTACCCACTGATGGAACTAAACAACAGAAGAAAGAGAAGGTAGTCCTCGTATAAGTATTATTAATTTAGTATAAGGGATTTCTTGAGGGAAGGATGAGACATTGACTTTTGTTGTGAACCTACTTAAGTTCACTGCTTTTACTACTATTTACATTTTTATTTTCCCCATGCTTTCTCATCTAAATTATTACGGCTTTTAGTTATGTATTTATGAGGGACACCTTATGCATTTGCAACAATTCACTTATTTGATTTCATTCTGCCCCTTCCATTCCATCTTGTGTACTAAACATGCAGTTACTTCAGCGAAGAAGCTGAAAAAGTCATTGAAAAGAAGTTGAAGACATGGAAGAGAGAAGATTTTGAGTTAATGGGTGTGAAAAAGAGGTTTTACTAGAATTCCCTACGGTGGGGTGGTCATCTTGAAACAAAATGCTTACGTAGGGAGTTTGAGCAAAAGGGGAAGAAGTTATGGCCTTTGTGGCTAAAGTAAGTGACTCATAAGATGACAGAAACATGTGGATGGCCAAATTCTATAGCTTCTGAATTTATGAGGATGAACAAGTGAAGACAACAATATCAAGCACTCTGTCGGCATCCTATTGAAATTCTTTTTTATTAGAGGGTCAACTTAGGAGGGGTTGGTTTTTAGCCTCTCATGTCTGATAGTGAGAGTACTTCATAGAGAGACCTCTCAAATATGTAAAGGTGGTTTGGACTGTGAAGCAATATGTGGAGATGAAGCTTGGGGTATATGTTCTGGTTATATGACTAACTTTTTTGGGAAGAGATATGGATGCTTTTAAGGGAAATCTTATGCGAGTAACTAATGAGTTTTTTGGAGAATATATAAATGTGGTTAATGGCAATCTTATGTGTAGGATTATAAGTTCTTTTGTAAATTTTTATTCTTTTTAATTTTCAATCTTTAAGAAGGAGGCATCTGTGATTAGGATTTATAATTAATCAGTTTAGTAACTGATGCAGTGCATATTATCGAGATTATAGGCTTTACACTAGAACAATTATAAATCATGGAAGTATATGCTTAGCTAGTTTAGCTAGTAAAATCAAGGTTAGCTGTTGAAAAGTAAGTTAAGTCCTATCAATATTTTTTTTGGACAGGTATTTTAGGTCCTAGCAAATACAACAACAACAACAAAAACGACAATCCTCAACTCCCACTAGATGGGTCGGCAGGTCCTAGCAAATAGTTTATTGCAAATGCCTCTTGTAAGCTGTTGTACTGTTTATGCCTCTGTAACTTTTGTAGTCAAAGGTAACCATCAGGTATGCCATGTGCCTAGGGGCTAAGACAAAGCTAGTTTTATGAGGTTTTTCCCTTTGATGAGTAGGCAAGTGTATTTTAAGAAGTGAGAGGTACCTAAGGTGAGCATCTTAGTGACAGGGTAATTTTGGTTTTCCTTCATGTTTTATTTTTTATGAGCTACACTTTCTATTGACTCTCTGCACATGTGTCACTTCTCAATAGTGATAAAGCTTTCCCAATTTATTTATCTCGTTTGGAATTGGATCTTTCACAAAGCAAGTCTGCTGCCACTACTCCCATGTCTTACCCTTCATATCATGTATGACCCTGTTTTAATTGTTCAGTACAGAGTATATACTCACTTTGTTGCCACTCGCCACATATTTTCCGGCTAAGGAATGGGAAATCTTTCTCCTGTTTCCTTCATTGAAATAGAGTACATATAGCTCTGTTTTTGGTATCTAAAATTGAGCATATACTCCTCTTTTTCCCCCTTCTCTGACAAACTTATCCTTTGTTTTTCCTCCTTAAAAAGTATTCTGTTTCATGTCTTGTTGTTATTATGAATGATCCTCTTTTTATTTCTTTGTAAAATTTGACAGCTGGCTTCACTTGGGTAAGTTATTTTTGGCACTCCTTAGGCAATACGGGGACACTGTGAACTAGTTTGAGTTTAAGGCAATTTTGACTTCCAATTAACTAGCCTTTATTGATGATAGGGATTATATTCACCTAGAGACCAGGGTAAGTTGATCCTAGGTTAGGTATATTGATTAGTTTTATTCAAACTAGATTACTTACCTTTGGCTAGAGTTTGGAATGAATTAAAGTTGTATATTCTTCAGAGTTACTGGCACTAAAAAAAAAAACCTGAGGTCTTGTGATTATTTGGTCCATATGGTTGGAAAGAAATGCTAAAATCTTACAGGGACTGTTACTCTTCCCATGTTGGTTCGGAGTAAGGTCGTCTTTAGGTTGCTTTGTTGTTCTGCTGATGGCCTTTTTAGCGTAGTATCTTTAATTGATATGCAGCAAGGCTGGGTGGCTTTGCTTCATTAGTTCTCTTTTTCTTGAGTTTCTTTTTGGAATGAATTAAAGTTGAATATTCTTCATGAGTTACTGGCATTAAAAAAAAGAACCTGAGGTCTTGTGAATATTTGGTCCACATGGTTGGAGAGAAATGTTAAAATCTTACAGGGATTGTTACTCTTCCCATGTTGGTTCAGAGTAAGGTGGTCTTTAGGTTGCTTTGTTGTTCTGCCGATGGCCTTTTTAGAGTAGTATCTTTAATTGATATGCAGCAAGGCTGGGTGGCTTTGCTTCATTAGTTCTCTTTTTCTTGAGCTTCTCTCCTTATTTTCTACTCGAGGCTAAAGTTTTCTCGTAAAGGAAGGTAGGTGTTGACATGGCTGTGCAAGTACTGGGTCAGAAAGAATGAGAAAATAAATATTATTAAGGTAAACCTAAGGACTTTCATAGAAGAATGACTCATAGGGACAGACCAAGATTCAGCAAATGGGTTACTAGAGCATATAAACTTGATATTTTTTATGTGGTTTCTTGAAGCCTTGCGAGCTACAAGGCAGTCTTGTTGGAGGGATTGCCTATGTTAGCAATCTGTTGGTGTCTTTGGAAAGATAGAAATCGATGGATCTTTGAAAATAGAGTCCTCTCTGCAGCATTCAATTTGTTTTTTTGTTTTTTGTTTTTTTGAAATATTTAATTGTGAAATGTAATGAGGGGGTGACCAACTGAAAATTATTTTTGAGAGTTTTTATTTTATGCTTAGTTTATGTATTCTCTAATTACTATTTTTTTGGTTCTTTGCTTCTTTATACCAGATGATGCCTCAGTGTTTTTGCAATATAGCTTTTTATTTTCTGCCGTAAGGAAAAAGAAATTGTTTCTGGATTATATATATATTTTGGAATTAAGCCTGTGACCAAAATAAAGAACAACGAACCAATAAAAAAAAATTAATAGAAAACAGAAAGCCAATCACCCTAGTTATCCTGGTTAGGAGGAGTATTCTACTTGGATAACCCTGGTGCCTAAGAATGATTGATCTATTAAGATTAGGGATTTTTAGGCCTATTAGTTGGCTGCTACTGATTATGGCTAAGGTTCTTTCTATGGAGTGTTAGCTTACATTGTCTCTGATACCCAAAGTACTTTTATTGGAGGTTGCCAGATAAAAAGTTTTGGCACTATTCACTTGTGGAAAATTGTTTTATTTTCCATTTTCTAGTTTTCCAATAATTACAAAAATGCCACCTTCTTTTCCAATTTTCCCGATTTGTATAGGAAAGTTGAAAAAAATCTTCTTATTGTTTTCTAGATTTCTAATTTCAGGTGTATTATTTGAAAAATTGGAAAACAATGCGTCTTTTTTGTAATTATTTTGAAAGATAGAAAAAAAAAAACGAAAATTGTTTTGCACAAGGAAGCAAATCTTTTATTTTCTACATTTTTAATAGAATCTTGAAAATTTGAAAAATAAGCCAAATTTTAATAATTCTTTGGAAAACTAAAAATGGAAAATGAAAACTCCTTTCGGAAAGTAAATGGGACCTATGGTTTCTCCAAAATCAAGTCTTTTATGTGGATTGCAGCCCTTGAAAGGATTAATAATACAAATGCTCTCCTTCAGAAGATAAGGCCAAATAAAGTTTTGTCTCCTGTTATTTGCTGTGTTATTAGAATGGTGAAACTGCCTCTCATTTGTTTTCTCATTGCCTGTTTTTGTGGAAGATTTGGAACAGGTTGTTTGGTGTTTTTGGGGAGCAGTGAGTTTGCCCCCCTTCTTTGCAGGAATTGTGTGCTATTTCTTTTAGTTGTTTTGGTAAAGGGATGGAGAGGAAGGAACCGTGGAAAGCTCTATGCTTGCAGCAATTTGGTGCCTTTAATTGGAGCTCAATGCTAGAATGTTCAAGGATTCTGCTCTTTCTGGTGATTCCTTATGGGATAGGGTAGTGTCCCTGGTGTCACTTTGGTTTCCAATGATGGTTGTTTTAGAGGAATTTGTTCAACTGATTTGCAGAGGGACGAGATAGTAATACTTCAGTAGCTATCCAGTAATTCCTTTTTGGTTCTTTTGTGCTTTATTTCTTTTTTATTGGAGGATGCCTCATTCTCCCTTTTTTATGTTCTCTTATTTCTCTTTTGTTGTAATATAATTTGTTGTCTATGTAACAGAAGTAAATGGCTGGGAGAAAGTGTATATTTTAGATGAAAAAGAACAAGTGTGGAATTGTTAGGGCTTCTTGCCATAAGGTGTTTTTCTAATGTTCTATCCTGAGAGTTCTGAAGGGTTTGGTTTTTTGTCTTTTTGAAAAATTTACTTTGCAGAATTTTAGGGTTCTTTAATGGTTTCGTGGACATCATTTTTCCTATATTGTAAATGCTTTTTTGTCGCTAGTAAATAACATGCTTTTCTATCTGATTTATAAATGTGGTTCTAGGATAGAGAATCAGTTGAACTTGAAACTGTTGGTGCTTTTCAAAAACTTCCCATGGTGATGCCATCTGTTGATATTCTTTATTCAGCACTGAGGAAGGCTAAGAGGGTCTCACCTACAAAGGGTATTTGATCATGCAGTTTGTTCAATTTCACAATTTGCAATAATGGTTTGCATTTTTTGTTTGTTGAACTGAAATGTGCTATTTGATTTATTTGTTTGATAGGAATTGCCAATGTTGCAAAGAGGGTGAAAAATAAAGCTGCAAAGCAACTTGATGCGCTGATGAAAGTAAGATCTTAACTTTAGCATTTATTATGTTAGCCAAATGTACAAGTTCTCAGTTCATGTTGGAATGTTCATATGAACTTGTGAACAAACTGAAGCCAAAATCTTATCTTCTGCTTCCATCTTCAGGAACTAGCTGTTCCCTTAAGAACTTACAACGAGAACTTCCCAAAAAAGAAATATTTGCACCCTTATGAGCGATCACTTATTGAGTTGACTCTTGGGGATGGAAATTATGAAGAGGTAAATTGTGGATGATTCAATGTGTTCATTCTTAGAAGGAATTATAGTGCACTCACAACTTCTGAAAGGAGTGCTGATGTTGCAGCAGAATCATTAACACTATAACTTTGATAATATTTAAATGTCCACAAGTTCAATCTAGTTTTGGAACTATGCATGTGTATTTGTGAAGGTCTTGGTGAGTTGGTGGTTCAATTGTTGTATTTACATGTGGTTCAACTGTTGTTTTTACATGTTAAAAGTTAGGAACTTACAGCAAATATTCTTAAATTCATCTATTCTTACCATGTTCTTAAATTTCCACGAACTTGTTGAAATTTCTGAATTCCTTCACCCTCAAAATCAAAATGGTAGTTGATTCCCGTTTTACATAATTTCCATCAAAATTTTAACGAATCATTTGAAATTTCACGAAATCTCGAAATTTTAGCAAAACTTGTCGAAATTTTAGCTATAGACTTTCCTCAGAATTCAAATAAGGGATTTAGGAGCGAAGTGAAATTTCTCTCTCATTTTTATTAAAACAAAAACATTATTACAATGGTATCTAAAATTATATGAAAAAAATAAACTTACAACAACATTTTTTATCTAACCATTCATGTCTAAATTATCATTATTTGTATAATAAATAATAATTAAATTGTTTTAGGAATTTATTTGTATAAGATTATTACGAGGGTGTTTGAAATTATATAAAAAAAAAACATACAACAACATTTTTTATCTAACCATTCATGTCTAAATTATCATTATTTGTATAATAACTAATATTTAAATGGTTTAGGAATTTCATTTGTATTAGCTGAATATGTTTACCGCACATTATCTTATAAATTTGTTTGATACACAAATTATATAACAACTTTTCCAACCTCATACACAATATAGATGTATTTAACTTGTAATCTATTAGTCCTAAAACTTATATTATTACATCTATTGACCATTTCTAAAGTTTCACAAAAGAATCCCATGCTTTACTATTGATTTCCATTATTTTTTCAAATTGAAATCGAAATCAAAATTTCTGTACTTTTGGAGCTTCGATATTTGAGTTGAAATCGAAACTTAGACCTTGATTCTTGCCATCAGTATAGAAATGTATTGTGTTTTATTCACTAAACGTGTATCTACTTATGATTTGGCAGGTCTTGGGGAAGGTAGATACTCTAAGGAAGAAGGTGGTATCTGTTGGAAAGGAACATGCCTCTCTGTGTGCAAAGGTTGGAATTTTGGTCCAAAATTTAGTGCTATGAAAAATGCTGGTTTGGGGTCATTGGATGAAATGGTCTGCAAAAATGTGAATGCCATAATGACGTGCTAAATAGCATCATTGAAGTGATCTTTTAAGGTATTTTAACATAAAAAACAATGAATTATGTGCTGACTTTAGGCCCCCTTTTTTTTTTTTTTTTTTCCAATATATACCAATGTTTTAAAAGGCGAAGGCGTAAGGCGAGGCATTTTAACCCTTAAAAGGCGAGGCGTTAGCCTTAAGGCGTTGGGGCGTAAGTCTTTTGAGAATTTATTTTTTAAGATAAAAATTTGTTAAATAAATTAAATATATTTAAAATAAAGTAAAAATTAAGAAAATCACAAATATAATGTAAAAAAGAAAAACTAGATGTACTTCGAAAAATACTTGTTGGCCATTCAAAAATTGCTAACTTGAATATAACATAAATCATGACAAGTGATAGCTATACCATTACAAAGTTCAAACTATTTTCATGACGTAAGATATAAATCCAGTTATTTTGGAAAGGTTGAGGTTCAAGAGTTTTACAAATAAACTCATATTATGACATTCCTTTTGTACAAATATATAGTTAAAATTTTCTAACCAATTCTAACTTGAAAATCACACGCCCAAAATGTGTAAGGCTCAGCTAAAAAGGCGCAAAAGGCGTGCTTTTTGTAAAAATGTGTAAGCCTCAACATGTAACGCGTTAGCCTTTTTGGAATTTGGTATTTTAGATTGAGCCTCAAGGCATTTTCAGCATGCTTTGCCTTGAGGCGAGCCTCGATTGAGCCTTTTAAAACACTGATATATACCATAATTTTATTATTTCCAACAACTTCCAGTGGACATTGCACTAGATTGAGTAGAATGGCAGAAGAAAATTCACATAGCCAGCCATGATTGTTGGACTTCCAGCTTTTTGCTGCTGTTGCTGCTATATTCCATAATTAATGATTAAAATATGGAATTATGGATAGAGATAAGGTCCTGACGGCTTTGCAATGGCTTTCTTTCAGGATAGTTGGGAAGTGTTGAATCAGGACATTATGAAGTTTTATGAGGAGTTTCATAGGGGAGTAGTGGTGTGTAAGGGTATCAACTCTACTTTCATTACTCTCATCCCAAAAAAGGATTGGTCCAGGGTGGTTAAGGATTTTTGGCCTATTAGCTTGGTCATTGGTGACCAAAAAAAAAAAGGAAAAAATCTTAAGAGAGATTCTAAAGGTGTTTAAGTATCATGGAGGAGTCAAGTGTCGAGAGGATTAATACAAGTAAGGATAGTATAAGATGGAGGGATGTTTGAGAGGACAATAGTGTAGGTGCTAGTGAATTTGAATGTGACAAGGGTTTACTTTTGGATCAAATTTGGGAGTAGCAAGGATTTTTTTTGACTCTTCTAATGATTTTCTTGGGGATTTATCTTATGTATGTCTTCCTCCTCTAGAAGATTTAGATGGATTTAATATTTTTGAGGATGATGTATCTACAAGGGAGCTGAAGGTAAAAGATGGAATTCTGCCTAATCCAGTTCAAGAGTCTGCTGAGAAAGACATTCAAACTCAAAATTTGTTGGATAGCTTGGGCCTCACATTGTTTGATCATGGAGGAAATGAAGTTAGGCTTGATGGTGGTAAATCTAAGGCGAAAAAGGGTAAGAGGGAATTAGCGAATTTGAAGTGTTTGGTGAACTATGATGGGAAAGGATTAAAGAGGGTCTTCCTTGGATAGGTTCAGTTTTTTATTTTTATTTTTTATTTTTATTTTTTATTTTTAGATTTTATTCTATTTTTTTACTAGTTTTATTCTTTTTTGTTTGTTCTTTGCTTTTTATTTTTATTTTTATTTTTCTTTTAGAGGAGTTAGTATCCTCGCTATGATTGTACATTCTCTTTCTTAATATATCTTCATTTATTATAAAAAAAAAAAAAGGTTTGGTCATTGGTGTTTATAAGGCGCTTTCTGAGGTCCTTTCGAGGAGGTTGAGAGAGGTGTTGGTAGATACGGTGTCTTTGGCCCAATTTGCTTTTGTGAAAGATAGACAAATTTTAGATGCATTTTTGGTAGCAAATGAGGTGGTAGAGGATGCAAGGAGGAGATGTAAAAAGGGAATGATTTTTAAATTGGATTTTGAAAAAGCATATGACATAGTCAATTGGGGGTTTTTATTGAAGAAACTACAAGAAAAAAGGTTATGGGAATCTTCAATTGGGTATTTTTGGAGTTCTACTGAAAGAAGGTTTTGGGAATCTTTGGTGCTAGTTGATTTGAGGGTGTCTCAGCTCTACTAATACTACTATGTCAGTGATTGTTAATGGGCAGCCGAGGGATTGGTTTGGTGTTTCACGAGGGTTAAGGCAAATCGCTGTGGTTGTAGATGTTCTTTGAGGGATAATTTATAGCCCAGGACTTGGGGGTTATTAGGGGCTTGTCTATAGGAGGGGAGGGGGTGGAGGTGTCTCATCATCAGTTTGCCGAAGATCCTATCTTGTTCGGTTGTTTCTTGAGAATGATGCTGTGAAATTCCAGAAGGTTCTATCTTCGTTTGGCTTTTGTCTTATCTTGGTCTTCCTTTAGGGGTTAACCCTTTATCAGATGTTTTTTGGGTCCCGGTGATTGAGAGAGTGGGGAAAATATTAGAGGGATGGAAGCGAGCTTTTCTTTCACTAAGGGGGTAGAATCGCTCTCATTAGTGCCTCTTTAGGTAATATTCTTATTTATTTTCTATCCCTTTTCAAAAATCCCTCTAGGGTGGTTGGGAAGATGGAGAAGATTATAAGATATTTCCTGTGGTTGGGTATTCGTGAGAATAAGAGGGACCATTTAGTTAGTTGGGGTGTTGACGTGTTGTTAAGAGGCCTAAGTCAGAGGGGGATTTGTAGTAATGTGGTTTCTAACAACATATCCTTAATAGGGAAATGGTTATGGCAGTTCCCTTAGAATCTAATTTCCTGAGGCACAAGGTAATAAAGAGTAAATACAGAATACATATGAATAAATCGGATTCCAAAGGGAGTGGTATTGCCACTCATGCAAGTCCTTGGAATTTTGTTTCCCAGGTTGCTAGTCTTTTCTTTCCTGTCACTCGTTTTAAAGTAGGTAATGGGGACAAAATTCAATTCTGGGAGGACATTTGGGTCAATGAGTCTTTGATAAAGTTGTTAATGTCGCATTTGTTTAGATTTTCTATTGTTCACAATGCACCAGTTTCAGCTTTTTATTCTTTTGAGGGGGGCTCTCTTTCTTTGGGATTTTCGTTTCTTTTAGGAGTCACAATGAAAGAGAGATTGGTGAGTTAACTATTTTACTGGGTGTGATGGATTCTTTCGTGCCAAATTCCCAGGGGACTATGAGGCTTTGGATTGGGGATACTTCAGGGTCTTTCTCTTCGAAGTGTTCTTTTCCAGTCTCACAAAATCCACAAATCCTAGCTCTTTCCCCTTATGCAAAGCTGTTTGGAAAGCAAAGATTCCTTTTAAAGTCCAGGCCTTCATTTTTTTTTTTTTTTTGGAAGATAAAAAAAAATGCAAGAAAACAAAAAAAGTTACAGGAAAAAGAGGACAAGCCATCCTCCGCCACAACAAAATCAAAAGGAAAAAAGAAACAAAGTGTTTACATCAATGCTGCCGTCCAATTGCTTTGGATGTTAGACAGATAGATACCCTAAAAACTCCAAAAGAATAAGTCCAAAATGCAGCCAAAAAGGAAGCTTTCTCCCAAATCTAATGCATTGGAGTCTTCTGATCTTTGAATATCCTAGCATTCCTTTCAAGCCAAAGAGTCCACAATATAGAAAAAACAACATAAAACCAAAACCTTTTCTTTCTTCTCTTCTTTCAGAAGCCCCAAAACTGTATCGTTATGAAATCATAAGTCATCTTCGGAGCCACCCAAACAAATTATTCCACAGCGCCCTTGCCATTTCACGATGTAGGAATAAATGACAGTTAGTCTTACCTTCCTTGCTACACATCAAGCAGACATCAGGACTGAGGACCTTATAAGGCCTCCTAATCTGAAGCAAGTCATTTGTATTAACCCTGTTGAGAGCCAAAGCCCATATGAAAGCTTGAATCTTAAAAGGAGCAGCAGCCTTCCACACTATTTTATTGAGATGAAAAGGACTGCGAATAATAGGTTTGGTCAGATGAACAAAAAGGGATTTTGGAGAGAATGAACCCAAAGAGTCCCTTATCTAAGCCTACTATTCCCCCTGGTTTTGGGAATGAATGAATTCAGAATGCTCAGTAGGCAAGGAAGCTCTTCTATCTCTCTCTCATTGAGACTCCTAAAGAAATAGAAGTCCCAAGACACAAGATCAACACAAATGATATGCTACAAATCAGGAGGCCTTACAAAGCCCTTAGTTCTGACATTTATATGTTGTATTGCTGTGCAATGAATCTAATGAGACTATTAGTCATTTGTTCATCATTCTAAGGTAGCAAGATGCATGTGGAACAGTGTGTTTTCGTAAGCTCTTCTATCTCTCTCTCATTGAGGCTCTTGAAGAAATGGAAGTCCCGATACGCAAGATCAGCACAAATGATATGCTACAATTCAGGAGGCCTTACAAAGCCCTTAGTCCAGACTATGCTGTATTGCTGTGCAATCAGTCTAATGAAACTATTAGTCATTTGTTCATCATTTTAAGGTAGCAAGATGCATGTGGAACAATTTGATTTCGTACTATGGTGAGTTTTGGGTGGCCCCAACTACAATTTGGGATTTTTCGAAGGTGAAGTTATGGGGTTTTGAGAAGGAGAGGGAAAGGATATTTTGGGACTCTGCTTTTTTTACAACATTGTGGTTGCTTTGGCTGGAAAGGGGTGCTAAAGTTTTTAAAGATCAAAAGATTTCTTCAAGATTGCTTTGGGAGAGAATTATTTTTCTTGCTTCTTTTTTGGCTTGCTCTTTCAATGGTTTTGGGGGTCTTTTTCTGTATAATATTCAAAGGGATTGGAAACCGGTTTTGAGGTAATTTGTTAGTTTTTTTTTCCCACTTTCCATTTCACTTTTTTCTTGGGGTATTTCTTATCCTCATTTAATTGTAATTTTGATTTCTTTTTGTTAAATCTTGGTATTCAGTTTTGGCTCACAACCTAACTGCTTAAGCTTTAGGTAAAGTGGTAACCTAACATTGCCTTAGAGCTGGTTACTAGGAGGTCTTGGGTTCTAATCTCATTGCCTGCATTTATTTTGTGGTGTTTAAAGAAAATGTTGTATTCCCTGTAATGGGTGTAGTCTATTTTGTGTTTATCTCTCCACGGGCTGTTGGGCTGCAAGTGCAGTGGAGTGTTAAAGCTTGATATACGTTGTTGGCCCACAACCTAGCAGCTTAAGATTTTAGGTAAAGTGGTAATCTAACACTTGTAATAGACCTTTTTTATTTTTTATTTTAAAAAAAAATGGAATTATGGAATGTTTATTCATTTCTCTTGTCCACGTTCATTATTTTTAATCTTTAAGAAAAACTAAATGAAACTATTAGTGGTGATGGTTGATAACACATGCAAGATGCTTTATTGCATTTATTCACTTTAATCCCACTTAACATTAGTTTTGTGAGGGTAATCTAAATAATATAGGAGTTTTTTTGGAGGGAGAACAACAAAGTAGTCTACTCTCTCAATATGGGGACAAATGTTATTTCAGAGCATTTTGTGAGATGAAACTTAGCTGGTCTTGTAGTTGTCTTGTAAAACTTTCTTTCAAATTGATTGGTAAGTCACCCAATCCATAAGCATCCATCCAACTCATGTGCGTTAGTAGAGTTCATGGGTTTTAAACCTTTTTTTTTTATAGAGAATTGAGCCAATCTGAAAAAATTTACTTTTGCTTACCCCTTGGTTATAAATATAATTATTTTCTTATTGAATAAATAAGTAAATAGCTCTTACCATTCACCTAATTAACAAATTCGGATGGTTTTGTCACCTTAAAACCTTTAGATTTTGATGTTGAAACCTTAAATTCTAGAGAATCTTTCTTTTGGTTGGGTGTTTTTGGGGAGAATAAGAGAGATCACCTTGTTAGGTGGGGCCTAGGACCATTCACCTAATTAACAAATTCGGATGGTTTTGTCACCTTAAAACCTTTAGATTTTGATGTTGAAACCTTAAATTCAAGAGAATCTTTCTTTTGGTTGGGTGTTTTTGGGGAGAATAAGAGAGATCACCTTGTTAGATGGGGCCTAGGAGGTTGTTAGTATACCCAAGTTAGATCCCTAGGGGGTGGCTAGATGTTTTTTTTTTTTTGGGGGGGGGGGGGGGTGTGGGCCATGGGAATGTGGTTTCCAAAAACATCTCTTTAATTTGGAAATGGTTGTGGAGGTTCCCTTTAGAGGTAAACTCCTTAGTCCTTGTGGGACAAGGTGGTTAAAATTATGGGGTTCATAGGAATGGGTAGGACTTAGAAGGAAGTGGCCAAATTAGATCCCTAGGGGGTGGCCTGATGGGTTTTTTTTTGGGGGGGGGGTGGGGGGGGTGTGGGCCATGGGAATGTGGTTTCCAAAAACATCTCTTTAATTTGGAAATGGTTATGGAGGTTCCCTTTAGAGGTAAACTCCTTAGTTCGGCACAAGGTGATTAAAATTATGGGGTTCATAGGAATGGGTAGGACTTTGGAGGAAGTGGTTTTGTTTCTCATGCTAGCCCTTGGTAGTTTGTGTCTCAAGTTGCTAGTATTTTATTTCAATGCACCTGTTTCAGCTCTAGAGGAAGTGGCTTTGTTTCTCTTGCTAGCCCCAGGATATTTGTGTCTCAAGTTGCTAGTATTTTCTTTCCACTCACCCATTTCAAAGTGGGTAATAGCAATGATGTTCGTTTTTGGGAGGATTGCTTAGGTTGGTGAGAGCTTGCTGGAGTTGATGATGCTTCATTTGTTTAGACTTTCTTCTCTTTGCAATGAACCTATTAGTAGATTTTTTTTCTTCTAAGAGGACTCCTTTTCCACCAATTCTTTCCTTCTTCACCTTCTCAAGGTAATGCCTCTGCTCTTGGCTTAGGGGGTGGTGAGAGAGATGATGGAGACCTAAACAAACTCCAGAATGACTTGGTTTGAAACTTGTGAGCCTTGTTGGAGTTGAGGCGGGATTGGGATTGAGTCCTAAAGCATACTAGAGGACAAAAAAGAAGGTGAGTTAAAAGAATATGATTTCTGACATCAATTATGGGGGTGGAAAGGGTATTTGGAGAGGCAGTAAACGAGTCAGATTATGAAGATTGTCAGTTGGAATTTTAGGGGTCTTGAGGATGTTAGGGAGAAAAGTTTGGTTAGGGAGGTTTTGCTTAGGAGTTCTCTTGATATTGTTTTGATTTAGGAGACTAAGCTTGAATTAGTCAATGGGGAGGTTGTTAGGGGAATTTGGGAAGGGTGTAATAAGGATTGTGTCTTTGTATCCTATTGGGGGTCAGTGGGGGGCATTCTTGTGTTGTGGTACACTCGTATTATCTCCAAAGTGGACAGCCTAGAGGCTTTCTTTTCTTTTTCTGTTTTGTTATATGTGAGAGAACGGGGTCAATGGTGGGTTTCTTCAGTTTATGGTCCTTTTAGGCTTGCTTTAAGAGCTCTGTTTGGGACAAGCTTTACTCTGTTTTTGGCTTTTGCTCCCCTAAGTGGATCATGGGGGGTGACTCCAATGCAGTGAGGTTTCATCGGGAAAAGAAGGGGGAAGGAAGGGTTAACCCAACAAGGCAGAAATTTGATTTATTTATTAGGGAGAGTGGCTTGAGGGATATTCCTTTGAGTAAAGTGAAATTTTCAGGGCTGGTGCGTGGGGCTAGGGCTGTGGCTAGTAGACTTGATAAGTTCCTGTACTTTAGCGAGTGGGAGGCTATATTTCCCAAGTCACTTTTCCTAAAGCCATCTTTGACCACTTTCCTATTCTGTCGAAATCTAGGAAGGTGTCTTAGGGCCCTACCCCTTTAGGTTTGAAAAGATGTGGCTGGATTGCGAAAATTTTTAGCCTTTGGTGAGGGAGTCTTGGAGTGAGTATGTGGATATGGGCTGGGAAGGTTTTAGATTCATGAAGAAATTGAAGGGGCTGAAAGAAAAATTGAAAGAGTGGAATAGGGAGGTGTTCGGAGACATTAGGCTTAAAAGGACCTGTATTTTAGGTCGGCTGGCTGAATTAGATAGTAGGGAAGAAGTTACTAATCTCAATGGGGAGGAGAAGTTAAAAAGAGTTTCATTAAAGAACGAATTGGAAGGGGTGATTTTTAAGGAAATAAGAAGCTGGAGGCAGAAGCTGAAGTTTGAATAGGTAAGAGAAGATGATGATTGTAATACTAGATTTTTTCACAGGGTTGGCTGGGTGGCAAATGGGAAAATGAGGAAAAACTTGATTAGGGAGCTGGGATTGGATTGGGGGGATATTGTCTTAGAAAATGGTAGGATGGCCTCCGAGATTACTTATTTTTACTATAATTTGTTCTTTGCGGAAGACAAATATAGACTGATAGTGGAAGCGTTAGAGTGGGACCCTTTTTCTGATGGTAATATAGCTTGGCTAGAGACCTTTTGAGGAAGAGGAAGTGAGATCTACCATCTTTGGGATGGAAAGGGATAAAACTCCAAGGCCAAATGGTTTCAATTTGGTTTTCTTTCAAGAATGTTGGGCGGTGGATAAGGATGACTTGACGAAGGTTTTTATTGATTTTATTGGAATTGGTTTTTATGTAAGAGTATTAATTGTACCTTCAAAACTTTGGTGGCTAAGAGAAATAGGTCTATCAATATGTCTAATTACATACCCATTAGTCTAGTATCCGATATTTATAAAATAATCACTAAAATACTAGCTAGAAGGTTGAGTGTGGTACTTGAAAAGACTATTACCAAGGTCCAAAGTGCTTTCGTGTGGGGAGACAGAACGTGGATGCGATTTTGATCACGAATGAAGTCGTTGAGGATATTAGGAGAAGGAAGAAGAAGGGCTTATTTTTTAGTTGGACTTTGAGAAAGCCTATGATAGGGTGAGTTGGAACTTCTTGAATAAGATTTTTATGAAGAAGGGCTTTGGAGAGAGATGGCTAAGTTGGATGAAAGGTTGTATGTCTAATGTGTTTTATTTTGTGTTAGTGCATGCTGAGCCTAAATCTTGGTTTAGGGCTACGAGGGGGGATTAAACAAGGGGACCTTCTTTCCCCTTTTTTGTTCGTTTAAGTGGTGGAAGCATTGTGTAGGATGGTTGATCGAGCTGTAGTTAGAGGTTTAATGAAAGGTCTACGAGTAGGGAGGGAGAAGGTGATAGTTTTTGCATCTTCAGTTTGCTGTCGATACTATCTTCTTCTTGTAGGATCATAGGTCATCTTTTTTGAATATTTTGGGTCTCAAGGCATCTGCATATATTCGAAAGGGTTTCAGGGCTTAAGATTAATTTGGGAGGAGCGGTTTCACAACTATTAATATGCTGGCGGAGCACATTCGGGAGAGTTATCCTTGGAGGTAGTGTGTGTTGCTTTGGATTGGCCGTTATCTTATTTAGGGGTTCCTTTAGGGGGTAATCCTAGATCTACTAGTTTTTGGGATCCAATTGTTGGAAGACCGTTTAAGTGTGTAGATGGTTGGAAGGGTGCTCTCTTTTCTTTAGGAGGTAGGATTACTCTCACTCAAGCTTGTCTTTCTAGTATCTCGCTGTATTTTCTTTCTATCTTCAAAATTCCTGCGAGGTTGGCTGGTAGGATTGAGAGAATCGTGAGAAATTCCTTTGGTCAGGGGTGGGGGTTTTTAGGGACCATTTGGTGAGGTGTAGGTGGTTTTTAAGTTAACGGGAGGGCATCTGCCATCTGGGGTCTTGCTAATTTGGTGTCTAAAAGCACAGCTCTCTTGATCAAATGGCTTTGGTGGTTCCCATTAGAGGTTTCTTCCCTGTGGCATTTGGACTGATGAGAATGGGTGAGATACTAATTTGGGGCTGAGATGTTCTTCGGGAAGCCTGTGGAAAGCCATCTCTCAAATTTATTCCATCTTTATTCCCCATACTAAACTTTTATTGGGTAGGGTTTGAAATATTCGACTTTGGAAAGACCTTTGGTTGGGGAATGTTGTTTTGTCCACCTCTTGTCCTCGCCTATTTCATTTGAGCTCAGGACAGGATGGATATATTTCTTCTTTTATTGTGGAGTTGGGTGGTCCTTTACTTTCTTTCACTTTAAGAGACCCTTGAATGATAGGGAGATGGAGGAGTTATCCTCCTTGTTAATCTTGTTGAATAATTGTGGAGTCTCTTTGGAGGCTGATAGCCGCATTTGGTCTTTGGATCCCTGAGGGTTTTATTCCTGTTTGTGGGCTGGTTGTGCTTAATAGGATCAACACCAACAACTTGTTACAGATTAGGAGACCATTAAAGGCTCTCTCTCTGGATGTATGTGTACTTTGTTTTAATTTCTCTGAAACTGCTCTGCATCTTGTCATGCATTGTGATTTCACTTGGAGGATTTGGAACAAGCTATTGAATTATTTTGGGGAGTGTTGGGCTTATCCAGAGACAGTTGAGAAGTTTTTGGAAATTCATTTTGTCAGTTTTGGCAGGAAAAAGGAAGGTAAAGAGTTATGAATTGTGCCCTATTTGCTGTATTTTGGGATCTGTGGATGGAACGGAATGTGTGTATTTTCCTAGGGAAGAAGTTGCCATTTTTGTTGGATTGGAAGAAGATTTGCTATTTGACTTCTCTTTGGTGTGTGGGTAATGGGAACTTCAATGGGATGTGCTTTTCAGATATTCAGCATGAGTGGCTTTCCTTGTTGAATTGATAGGGCATGCTGATTATGGGTAGTTTCTAGTGTTTTTTGGGTTTCCATTTGTACGTTTTCTAGGGCATCCCTGAGTTTTGAAAAGAGATGTCGTATTCTCCCGTTTGTACATTCCTATTCTATAAATGAAATTCTTTTGTTATTGTTAGAGGTTATATATGTCTTTTAGTATTATTATTATTATTGAGTGTGCTAGTATGTTAATTAGTGAGAGTTAGTAAGGGTATTATTGTCATTAGAATATATTTAAATATGTATTATAAGTAGAGGGAGAGACCTATCTTCAAGTTAGGTCATTCCATTTTAATAAAATCTTAACATGGTATCAGAGCATGATCCTATCTAAACCCTATTTCCCTCAGCTGTCGCCAGAAAACACCATTCCTGCAGCTGTTCTTCCCTAATCCACCTCCATCCCATACTAAATCACAAAACCAACCATAAACCCATAATCAGAACCCCCCGACGACCCACCCCACAAAACCCCATCGCTGGAGGGCACTCCACGCGCCCCCCTGCCAGCGCGTGAGAGCAGTTCTGCCAACTTGAGTTTTTTGGAGCCTTGGCAGCGTTCGTATGTTCAGTTGTGAGGCTGTGCCAGTGCTATATCCGTCGGTGAGTTTTTCACTTTGTTCGTAGTTGCGTCGGTGCTTGACATGGTTTGTAATTGTTTCGATTATTGATTGTTCTTCTTGTTTTTGGTGTGGTTGCTGATTTGTGAGTGCTGTGGCAGCGCTATATCCATCAGTGAGTTGTTCACCATGTTTGTCATTGTGTTGGTGCTTCACATAGTTTGTGATTGTCCTGAATAGTTTTGATTGTTCTTCTTGTTTTTGGTGTGGTTGCTGATTTGTGAGTGTTGGGATGGAATCTATGAATCCGAAAAATTTGTTTCCTACATCGCTACCGCAAATAACGACTCAAAAGTTGGATGGAAAGAACAATGTCCAATGGTTTAAAGCTGTTCGGATTTGTTTAGCAGGATTAAGGAAATCTGACCACTTGCTTCGATTTGATTCTTCTAATGAGAAGAGAAAATACGTGTGGGTTCAGGAAGTTGCCCTAATTGTTTTCTGTAGAGAATGAGAATGAATCAATTGTATATTCCATTGTGTATTCTTTACATACTTGGGTCACTATTTAACATGTACACAGAGAATAAAATATGGAAAATTAAAAGAGGACACAACTTGCAGTTGAGATGTGCAGTTTAGCTTCAGTGGGGGATCTCAATTTATAGCCTCTGGCTTGTGGCAAGATCTCATGGTAGGTGGTGGTGGCTCACCCACCATGGTAGGTGGCGGTGGCTCACCTAATTATTCACCAATCGTGGCTGCTGTTCACACTGCTGGCCGTCATTCACCAACCGTGGCTGTCGTTCACTCTATAGGGATTTCTACATTTTCCCTTTATGGAATTCGATGGAGCCACAGATTGCACAGATGTGTATGCATCTAGATACATGCAAGGAGATTTGGGATTATGTCAAACTTCTATACTCTAGTAACATTACACGTATGTATGATTTCTCCCAGGAGTACTTTCAGTTACAACGAGGAGCTAAGACCATTGCAAATTATTTTGGAGAGATGAAGCGTATTCACGAGGAGCTTAATGTTGTGTAGCCTATAACTGCTGACGTTAGGAGATGCAAGAGCAGAGGGAGCAAATGATAGTTCTTCATGTTCTAGCAGGCTTGAGACTTGAGTTTGAGGCAGTTTTGTCCTAGATACTTAGTAGTGTCGAGCTGCCATCATTTGCTGATGTTTATTCTTGTGTCCTTTGTGCTTCCTTTAGCACGTATTCTCCTGCTCTCACATCTGGCTCTAAGAGGACAGCCTTTGCTACACAAAGTGATTCTAGTTCTCTATCAAACAACAACAAAAGTTATCGCGGTGGTTCGAGTAGTCGTAGTAGTAGAGACGGACAAGGCAGAGGTACTTGGCGCAAGTGCACTCATTGTGGACGGAATAATCATACTATTGATCAGTGTTTGGATCTTCACGACAGACCTTCATGTGTTGCTAATGCAGCCATCACTAACTTCACACCTTTGGGGGCAGCCAATACAGCCACCACCGACTCCTCACCTTTGGGTTTGAGTGGGGGGCAACGTGCTGTCTCTATGTTAGAGGAAGAGTATTCCAAGTTCCAACACTATCAAGCGTCACAACAAGCTTCTCTTCCTATTCCATCTCTTGCCCAAACAGGTAAGCACATAGTATGTTTGTCATCTAGTACTTCTCGTCTTAGTCCTTGGGTCATAGACTCCATTGCCACTGGTCATATCACAGGTATACCTAAATTTTTCTTCACTCTCCAATATCCTGCAAATTTACCTTGTGTTACACTTGTGATGGATCCACTGCTGTAGTCAAGGGAATTGGAACTGTAAATCCCACTTCTTCTATTTCTCTTCCTTCGGTTTTATATATTCCCAAATTTCCTTTCAATCTTATGTTCGTTAGCAAAATTACTAAATTGATGAATTGTTTAGTGACATTTTCCCTGATTTTGTGGTTATTCAAGATTTGAAGATGAGGAAGATGATTGGCGGAGGGCGTGAAGCTGGTGGACTCCACTTTGAGCCGCTATCTCCTTCTACCGCCTGCATTACTGCTGCCACACCTTTCCAAATTCATTGTTGCTATCCTTCATTGGAAAAGTTAAAATGTCTTGTTCCTAGTTTGAGTTCAGTGTCTAGTCTCAATTGTGAGTCTTGTCATTTGGGAAAGCACCATCCGGTTTCTTTCGCTTCTTGGGTCAATAAACAGGCTGCAAGCCCTTTTATGTTAGTTCATTCAGATGTATGGCGTCCTAGTACGGTTATGTCCAAGTTGGGTTTCCGGTGAGTTGTAATTTTTGTGGATGATTATTCAAGAATGACTTGGTTATATTTAATAAAAGATCTTTATGAGTTATTTCATGTATTTTATGCCTTTTGTTCTGAAATAAAGACTCAGTTTGGTTTTCCAGTTCGAATACTTCGAAGTGATAATGTTAAAGAGTTTTTCAGTGCACAATTCACTACTTATATGAATCAGCTTGGTATTGTTCATCAATCATCCCGTGCCCACACTCGACAAAATGGGGTTGAAGAGCGGAAAAATAGACATCTTCTTGAAATCATTTGCACTTTACTTTATCAAATGCAAGTACCTAAATTGTTTAAGAGTGATGTTGTACTTACTGCTTGTTATCTGATCAACAAAATGCCATTCTCTGTTCGTAGTGGTAAAATTCCCTACTCCATTCTCTTTCCTAATCTCCTTTATTTTCTCTTCTTCGTATATTTGGGGGTGTGTCATTTGTTCATCAACTAATTCCTGGTGTGGATAAGTGGATTCTTGTGCCATAAAATGTGTCTTTTTGGGCTACTCATATACTTAAAATTGACATCGTTGTTATAGTCCTATGTTGCATCGCTTCTTTGTTTCTGCCGATGTTACCTTCTTTGAGTCTACACCTTACTACACCCAGTCATTAAGGCCTAAGCGCTTCTGAGCTCAAGGAGTCTCTCCTTTGTCTAATCTTCCAAATTCTACGTTGCTACCTTTGCCCAACCAACCATTTGAGTCTCCATGTAGTTTGAGTCCTTCTCATCGCCTTGATCATCCCATGGTTCGAAATTGCGGTAGCGAGTAACATCGCGTAACGGTCGCGGGTGTTGCGGGACGCGGGAGACACGGGTGTTACGTAACGGGAAGCGGGCGTAACGACTGTGAATTTTTTTCACGCATGCACAATCATGCCAAAATCGAAAAATAAGCATGAAATTCATTGATGCATGATTTTTAATGAATTTTGACAACCTTCATTCAACCTACAAATGCTTTTTAATAGGCATTATGATTTTTATATTAATTTTAGTGCGCTGCTTACAAAAAAAGGCATATTTTTTTAAAGTTTGCATTAGTTTAATGGGTAAAAAAGATGTAGAAATGTAATTAAAATGAAGAATCAATTGATTAAAGACATAAAGTTACTTAAAATGAGTCAATAGACTCAATAAATTTATATTACAATACAATAATTTATATTACAATTTACAATTTAAAAAAATATATATGGAATTGTAAATCTTACAATTTAATTATTTAAATGGTAGTGTACTTGAGTCACTTGAGAGTTGACTAATTGTGTAGAAATTAGGATTTATTATAAATTTTAGATCTAATATTAAATTATTAATAGTCAAGGTATTTAAAAAAATAATTATGTAGAATATTAATTAATAATTTTTTACTAAATCTGTACTCTAACTCTCTAAGTAACTTTATAGATTTTATGTTTTAATAATTTTATTCTAATTTTTTTATTTTAATTAATAAATTCTTCTTATATAATCATTTATAAATCTGCATACTAATTAAATAATAAATATAAACTGAAATTATAAAATAAACTAAATTATTAATTTAGTATAAATTGGTAATTTACAATTACATTAACCAATGAAGTAGAAGAACTGAAGAAACATACCCACTCCCGAGTCCCGAGTCCCCACCGAAGCTGCGAGAGAGCTGCAACCTGCAAGTGGAGGCGACCTGCAGAGCACAGCTCCTTCAAGTGACAAATCAAAGATTGGAAGCTGATTTTTGGGTTCTTACACTGGACAAAGGAGACAAACTGACGAAGAGGGAAAAATCGAAACACCTTCAAGGGAAAAATCAAACACCTTCGAGACGAACTGCCAGTCAGCTGACCTGTGATGGCTGCGAACTGCGAAGAACATCTTCAAGGCAAAAATCGAAGCTGATTTTGGGGATTTTGAAGCTTCAGATTAGTAGATTGAAGCTGTACGAAAGAGACGAAGAGTGAAAGAGGGAACAGCACAACAAATCGAAGCTTCGAAGCTGCTTTCGTTTCTTTGGAGGCTTCAAATGAGGAGATCTAAGCTAGATGATGGAGAGAGACACACAAAATGGAGCAGATTTGAGGAGATAAGGAAGGTACGTAGTAGTGTAAGGGGCTGTCGGCTGTAATGTGTCGTAACGGACGTTATGAGTCGTAACGTTAGTGTAACGGCCGTTATGGGCCGTTACGGTTTTGTAACGGCCGTTACACGTGAATTTTCTGCTCACCGCTAATGCGGGCTGTAACGGTATCGGAGAGATGATTTTCCGTTACGTAACGGCCGTTATTTAATACCATGGATCATCCTAATTTGCAGGTGTATTCATGATGGCGGCTCCAAGGAAGAGAGTCCCCTCTAGCTTCTATGACCACGCCTTTGGCTTCCTCGCCTGATGATCATACTTCCCATGATATTGATCCTCTTATTGCTAAAAAAGGTAAATGTACATGTACTCAACACCCCATTTCCAACTATGTTTCTTATGACTCCTTATCACCCTCCTATTATTGTTTTGTCACTGCTCTATCATTTACTACCCTTCCTAAGTTTGTTTCAGAAGCCTTAGCCCATTCAGGGTAGAGGGATGCTAGGGTTGAAGAGTTGAATGCTTTACATGATAATGGTACTTGGGACTTGGTACCTTTTCCTCCTGAAAAGTCCGTGGTTGGTTGTCGTTGGATTTACACTGTGAAAGTCAACCCTAACGGTTCTGTGGCTGGTCTAAAGGTCCGTATTGTTGCTAAGGGATACACTCCGGTGTATGGTCTAGATTATTCTGATACTTTTTCTCTGGTTGCCAAAAAATACATCAGTACGTATGTTCATGTCCTTGTTAGTGTCACTAGCCTTTGCATCAGTTAGATGTAAAAAAATGCCTTCTTGCATGGTGACCTTGAGGAGGGGGTTTATATAGAGCAACCACTTGGGTTTGTTGCTTAGGGGGAGTCAGGCTTAGTAAGTAGGCTCAAGAAGGTTTTGTATGGTTTAAAACAGTCTCCCAGAGCATGGTTTGGTCATTTCAATGTTGTAGTACTTGAGTTTGGTCTTCGACTGTGTGCTATGGATGATTCTGTGTTTTATCATCATATCTCATTGGGTAGGATCGTTATTGTTGTTTATGTGGATGATATTGTTATTATAGGCGATGATGATAAAGGTATTCAAAATCTCAAACTTTTTCTACAAACTAAGTTTCAGGCCAAAGATTTGGGACCGTTGAAATGCTCCTTGGGTATAGAAGTATTGAGATCTCGTAATAGAATTGTTGTGTCACAAAGGAAGTATGTTCTTGATCTGTTAGATGAAACTGGCTTGTTGGGATCTAAACTGGTTGATACACCCATGGATCTTAATAGCAAGTTAGTGTCAAATATGAGTGATTTTCTACCTAATCTTGGGCAATACTGGAGACTTGTTGGAAAGTTGAATTATCTCACAGTTACTTGGCCGGATATATCTTTGCAACAAGTGTTGTGAGTCAATTTCTAGATTCTCTAAGGACAAGTCATTGGGACATTGTAATTCACATATTGAGATATCTCAAAGGTACACCTGGGAGAGGTCTTTTATATTGTGATCAAGGTCACACATATATGCATGGATATACAGATGCAAATTAGGCTGGATCGCCTTCCGATCGGAGATCTACCACCGGGTGCTGTATCTTGGTTGGTGGTAATTTGGTTTCTTGGAAAAGTAAGAAAGAAATTGTGGTAGCAAGGTCAAGTGCTAAATTAGAATATAGAGCTATGGCTCACACTACCTGTGAACTTGTCTGGTTGGAGAATATGTTGGAAGAATTGGGTTTTCTGCATTCTTAGCCTATGAAGTTGATGTGTGATAATCAAGCTTCTCTTCATGACGCCTCTAACCTAGTCTTTCATAAGCGGACGAAGCACATTGAAGTTAATTGCCATTTTGTTCGGGAGAAACTTGTGCAGAAGCTCATTACAACCACTTATGTGAAGTCAGACATACAGCTTGCTGATTTTTTTACCAAAGCGTTGGGGAGTGCTCGTGTTAGATTCATTTGTAACAAGCTAGGAGCTTATGACATTTATGCTCCAGCTTGAGGGGGAGTGTTAGAGGTTATATATGTCTTTTAATATTATTATTATTGAGTGTGTTAGTGTGTTAATTAATGAGAGTTAGTTAGGGTATTATTGTCATTAGAATGTATTTAAATTTGTATTACAAATAGAGGGAGATACCTATCTTCAAGTTAAGTCCTTCATTTTTAATAAAATCTTAACATGTTAAAGCTTGATAGCCTAATAGCTTAAGCTTTTAGGTAAAGTGGTAATCTAACATGGTATTAGAGTCTGTTACTAGGAGGTCCTAGGTTCTAGTCTTGTTCCTTGAGTTTATTGTGTGGTTTTTGAAAAAAATTATTGTATTTCCTATAATGGGTGATATTATTGTGTCTTTATTTCTCCACGTGCTGTCAGGCTGCACGTACATGGGAGTGTTAAAGCTTGATATGCATTGTTGGCTCACAACCTAACAACTTAAGCTTTTAAGTATAATCTAACAGTTATAAAAAAAAAAGTTTATTTGAAGGTTTGGAGGGCTTATTCTCCCTGTCTGTTCACCCCCATTGGCATGCTTGGAGGGAGTGTCAATTTTTGATGATGATGGGTTGGTGAACAAGTTACGGAGTAGGGATAGAATTTTGCCTACACCAATGGTGGAGATTCCTGAGAAGGGTTTGGAAGCTCAAAACCTTTTGGATAAAATGGATTTAAAGTTGATTGACATTGGAGGAAATGAAGTGCGTATGAATGGTGGTAAAAGTCAAAGATGAAGGGACAGAGGAAATTAGCAAATTTGAAGAGCATGGCATGGAAAGAGTTTGAAAAGGGGTTCCTTGGCTAATATTGTTTAATTTTATTATTTATTATTTATAATAAATAATCTTTTTTTTATTTTCTTTTTATTTTCTTTATTTGGTGGACTTTTTGTCCTGCACGTTGTACCTTTTCTTCTCTTCATCTAATATGACTTCTTTTGTAATAAAAAAAAAAAGTCTCCCACGCCTAATTTTTTTCCCTTAAAGAGCCACATTGTTTGGAAGATTCTGACTTTTGTATGGACTGTAACTTTGACAGCATTAACACACACGTGCTCCGGATTACAAGGCCTACAAGGCTGTCAATACTGACATCTCCCTTATGTGCTGCGAGTCCAATGAAACAAATGCTCACCCCTTCTCACATTGTAGGGTTGCAACCCATCTCTAGAGTGCCCTCTTTTCTTGTTTTGGCAAAGCTTGCATACCACCTTGAGTAGCAGGCAAGTGTTTGCTTGTGAGATATTGGGGTTTTTGGTAAATGCAGGATGGGAGAAGTTTTATGGCACTGAAGGGTTTTTGCTATGACATGGATTGAAAGAAATTTCAAGAACCTTCCATGATCACACAACCTCCCTGGGTTTCTTGTGGGATAAGCAGTGCTTTTGACCTCTCTCTAGGCCCATTCCTTCCGGTTTTTAAGGGGTTTGCCACTGCTTGATCTTATTAGGGATTGTCAAGGCAACACTTTTTTAGTCCTTCTGGTTGTTTCATTTTGGTTTGATGTAAATATAACATTTACTTATTAAAAAAGTTACTCTAGTTTTGTCACTAAATCCATTATAACAAACTTGACAAGACCAAATCTGCCTGTATGTCTATTCGTAGTAGATGGACAGTTGTTACCTGATTGATACTCTGGTTTCCCCTTAGACTAATACTTATTACATTTTGTTTTAGCCTATGTGCAGTTGTCTCCAATACCTTGATTAGAATTTCATGAGGAGACTAAGCCTTTTCTGTTATCATCTTTCTAGACCTCCTTCAACTTGCCCTAACTTTTGAAAATACCTGCACTAAGTTCTATAGTGATAAGTTTGCTTATGCTTCTACATGAATTTTGTAGAACAATTTATGTAAATAACTGCTCCACTCTCCCTTGTCCTCATCCTCAAAATTCAACTCTCTTATTAATGTCCTTACTATGTAAGTACATATAATGCGGTCTGGGTTCCTACTTTCCCTTATCCTAGCAATTCAATATACACTTATTTTTCATCCATAGTGTGACAAACAGTAAATGCTGTTTGGTCTTAAATCTTAATGTGCTTTAGCCCCATCTCTTAGTGGTTGCTTGTTGCTCTAGTCCCATCTACTGGTGGTGCTTGCCCAAACCATCAGTGATGTTTGGTGTTGGTCTCCCTGCTTCAAGAAATAAAATGCTCATTGAGGACAGGGCAGCGGTGAATGTATTGTCTATATTGTTTTGATCAGATGATTAATTTTCTCATGCAGTCTGTAGTTTTAGTTTACCTGATGGATATCTGTAATTTTAGTTGTTATTAGTGAAATGATTTTTTTCTTCTCTTAAAAGTGTTTGCATTTGTTTATTTTCCTGATTACTTAGGTGTTTATTTCATAGTTTCTGTGGCATTTTTCCTGACTAAATGTTTATTAATCTTGGCAGTCTTTAACTAAAAGAGAAGCAGAAGAACGACTGAGTGAGGTCAGTTACTATCTGCATACGCATTACATCTTGCATTCATTCCTAAGAACATTATTTTGTGTGCTTTGATTTTGTCTGCAGGGAATGCAAACAGTTGAAGAGGTTTTTAATGAGAAAAGAAAAGCTATTGATGATTTATTAAACATTGCTAAGGTATTTTACCTTTTGAAATTGCATTTACAGATTATTGGTGATGCATTTAACTCCCTGTGGGCTTATTTGAAATAATTATGACACTTAAATGATATTTAATTTGATTAAATATGTAATGCTTAATTTTCTCTGATGGTTCAGCTGTGCTACCTTGTATGGTTTGCAGACTTTGCGGGCAATGCCAGTAGTTGATTTGGAATCGCCTACACTTTGTCTTGTTGGAGCTCCTAATGTTGGGAAGTCATCTTTGGTTCGTATACTTTCAACAGGAAAACCTGAGGTAGACACAAACTTATTTTTTTAATGTCTTTTTCAGGGGGTTTCCCCATTTTGATAGACAAAAGAGAAAAACACTAAGAGCATAAAGGGTTGCAGCCCAACCCAATACACATGCAAAATTTACAAGGAGATGATAGCAGCAAAATCTATGGCAGGCGGGTATTACCAAATTCCAGCCAAACTTTTAAACTATCTATTCTATTCTTTACAGTATTAACGGAAGATTCTATATCTTCAGAAGCTCTGCGATTTCTCTCTCCTGAGTCCTGATCATCCAAATATTAGTTAGAGATGTCAATGCTGCAATTCTCTCTCTCTGTTTGAATGCCCTTCCATGCTCTTCTAAAACTAAGCCTGCTGTCACCCAATGTATACCCAGCATAGAGAGTGCAGTGTCCCAAAGATTTCTGGTCCTCTTCTTGGTTTTGGCTCTTGATACTATATTATTGATAATGAAACCAATGCCAAACTGATCAAAATTGTCACCATTTGAAATTGAAGCCAGGATGATTTCTAGGGAATAAATTAGGAAATTATATTTTTTAAAATCTGAAATTACTATTTCAGTTTCTAGTAGTTTCAGTGTCCTGTTTTCTAGCCTAGAGATCTGCTGATTTGAATTGCTGATTTTGTGGTGATTTGATTTGCTGATTTTGTGGCGTTCCTAATTTGGTGCCCTTCCTCTACTATTTATCTTGTAATCGTGTCTCTTGAAATAATAAGAATGGTTATTCTTCTTCTAAAATATCCTTCATGGTATCAGAGCCTCATGCTCTTTTCTTCTGATGATGTCGTATAAGTTGGTGATGACCGGCACCCAAAAAAATCCTACCGGCTCTGCTGATTACTATTCCCAGAATTCAGCCCTTTATCTCACGGCTACAAAACTCAATGGGCGTAAGAAACCATGGTGCGAGCATTGCAAAAAACCGTGGCATACGAAGGAGACGTGTTGGAAGCTTCATGGTAAACCAGCAAATTGGAAGCCAAAATCCAAACGTGACAGTCATGCCTACCAAGCCACTGCTGAAGAGACTCAAGAGCCTTCTACCAACTCGGATGCAGTCCCTCTTACCAAGGAGCAATTAGAGCACCTGTACACATTTTTTCAATCTCCAAAACTGTCCTTAGCTCCGTCTTATTCTTTGGTACAGAACCCTCTTGCTACTACATTTTTAGGTGTTATTCCTGATACTGTTCATTCTTGGATAATTGATTCTGGTGCAACTGATCATATGACCGATTGCACCAAATTGTTCTCATCCTATAGTCCGTGTGCAGGCAATAAAAAGGTCAAAATTGCAGATGGTTCCCTCTCGATAATTGCCGGGATAGGAACTATCAAACCCACTTCGTTGTTAACTCTCCATGATGTGCTCCGCATTCCAAATTTTTCTTGCAATTTGTTGTCCATCAATAAAATTACCTCTGATCATCAATGTCAAAGTACTTGCTTAAATTCTGTTTCTGTTTTCAAAGATAATGATATCATGTTATGGCATTATAGGTTAGGCCATCCTAGTTTTCAATATTTAAAATACTTGTTTCCCAACTTATTTCGGAATAAAAGTCTATCTTCTTTTCAATGTGAAGTTTGTTAGTTTGCTAAACATCATTGTGCATCCTTTTCCACCCACAACCCTACGAACCAACTACACCATTTATTGTGATTCATAGTGATATCTGGGGCCTATGTAGAACATCTACGTATTCTAGCAAAAAATGGTTTGTGACCTTTATTGATGATCACATGAGATTAAGTTGGGTTTATTTGATAAAGAAAAAATCTGAAGTGGAAACAATTTTCAAAAATTTTTATACCATGGTACAAACACAATTTCAAAAAAATATTCAAATATTGCGGAGTGATAATGGTCGAGAATATTTCAAAAACATTTTGGGCCAATTTGTTCTTGAAAAAGGAATTGTTCATCAAAGCTTGTGTCGACACTCCGCAACAAAATGGTTTGGCTGAAAGGGAAAGCAAGCACTTATTGGAAGTAGCTCGGGCATTGCTTTTTACCAATCAGGTACCTAAATATCTTTGGGGTGAAGCCGTTCTTACTACTACATATCTCATAAATAGAACCCCTAATAAGGTTTTAAGTTTTGAAACACCTTTTGATGTTTTTCATTAGTTTTATCCAACAAATTGGCTGTCTTCTTCTTTACCACTAAAGATATTTGGTTGTATTGCTTTTGTTCATATTCATAGTCATAATCGAGGAAAACTTGAACCTTGAGCCACAAAATGTGTGTTTGTTGGTTATGCTCCTACTCAAAAGAGGTATAAATGTTTTGAACCCATTTCCAAAAAAAATGTTTGTTACCATGGATGTTACATTCTTTGAATTACATCCCTATTTTACGCCTCATCTTCAAGGGGAGAGGGGGGGGGGGGGGGGGGGGGTACCAAAAAAACAAAGATTCAGCTGTGTTTCATGATTTTTTCCAAACTGAAGACTCACAAAATGATCGTTCTCCAACTTTGATCATTCAACTTGAAATCCCAAGCTTTATTATACCAGGAGAAAGTGAGTCGAGTTTTTTAGATACTAAAAAAGGTAGGTCTTCCTACAGTGCCATCTCATGGCGAAAAGTTTGGCACAAAGGTGTGTAAACTAAAGAAGCCCTTATATGGGTTAAAACAGTCACCAAGAGCCTGGTTTAAGAAATTCACTCAGTTTGTTAAAAGTCATGGGTATACTCAAGGGCAAGGTGATCATACGATGTTGATAAGACATTCACAGGATGGGAAGATAGCGATATTGATTGTGTAATTCTCACTAGAGATGACGTACTTGAGATGAACTGATCGAAGACTTCCCTCTCATCAACATTTGAGATCAAGGACTTAGGATGTTTGAGGTATTTCCTTGGAATGGAGGTTGCTCTGTCGAATAAAGGGATTGTTGTCTCCTGATGAAAGTATGTCCTTGACCTCCTT